>NC_056744.1:824369781-824534781 GCF_019279795.1 Protopterus annectens
GTTACTGATCTTCAAGGCAGTAATGATTTAAGATCAGCTCCATGGCATAGACAGATAATGCTCTAACTATGACTCATATAATGAGTGTTCATTTAGTGTCATGGGCAGTGGATGAACTGAGCAAGGGAAGATGGTTGTCTGGAACCAATGTTGGTTCATTCATTCTGGTAAAGTGAGAAAGGAGTATGAGGCAATATGGAATATACAATATAGATCAGCAGGACTCCACTCTGCATTGGTAGATGCATGGGTGTACCTTCTGATGGTATTGATTGTATAAAGTCACAGCCACCCATGAAGAGGGAAATAGCGTGGGGGAGATCTCTGCATGGTCATGAAGACTTACCCCATCTCACTTCCAGGGGTAGAATTGGCTGATAGGGTTTCACTCGTGCAATGAATAAATGGGCTGCAGTACTCTTACCTTGGTTGGTGAGCAAATGAGCCTGTCTCTCATATCTAATGAAGAAATAAATGAGTTGGCTGGGCAGTGAGGAAGGAGGTCAAAAAAATGAAATTGGAGATTAGGGAAAAAGAAAAAATATATAGTTTTTATCTTGAAACAACAACCTGAAGGTGGGTACATATCTTCATAGAACTGAAAAAGACCATAGCCAAATTATCAGATTTGGTGAAAAAATGGATGTAAAAATAATGATGTTATTGAATGGCTTTCTGGATTAGCTGAAGCTATCAGTTCTATAAAATGTGAGACCAGGGCACTAAGGTGATAAGTAGTAGAGTTTACTATGAAACTGTGTATGGCTGAAGTTAAAGTGATTGGGGAGGAAGGCAAGTCTCAGAAAAAGATTTTGAGAGTTCAGGTAGAATCAGAAAGTGTGGAAGGATTGAAATAAGTACAAAAAAGCTAAGACTATGACTCAGATTTGTTTCATTTGACAGTATTTGGATTGTGAAAGCCTAAAGGCCTCCACCATCAACTTTATAAATGATTGTGGAATACCGTAAAATAATTGTGATTCAGTCTGTGAATTGCATATACAAAGCATGACTATTAACTTAAGTGTGGAACTCAGGTAAAGTTAGTTCAATTGCCAGTGAAAAGATGTTATAAGATTAGAATTTTTCAGAACAAAAGATTCTACAGTAAACATAATTTCCTCAAGCTATTTTGGAATGTTACTTAATAAAGATAAAATATAAGCTGTTGTATTCTGCTCTCTTCAAGTTTTTTCTTTGAAGAGTAGTGATCATATGAGGATCAGCCATATGTATGAGAAACTGGTTGTAATTTTAAACTTCAACAAAAACTGGATGAAAATGATTTAATTCTAACAGATGAGCCAGTGACCAAGATGATGAGGAATTCACTGGTGATTAGAGGCAATAATGGACAGGTAGTTCAGGCATGGGAAAACTCATCAGCACAAATGTTCATTCTTATATGTGGAATATGGGTTAAAAAGGACTTTTCTATATCATAAATACTGTTATTACAGAGTTTTTTATATGCCATTGATCATTAGGAATGCTTTTGATCTGGTATGAATTTTACAGAAGATATTAATTGGTACTGTGTAAAATAATAACCTGGTAAGTAAGATACAATACTCCAATCTTATAATAACTAAAATGAAGAGAGGTGTAAGAGACTGATCTTAGCTTTTTATATTTAAATGTTGACTGTCTAATGAAGTTAGGCTTTACATTCTGAGTGATGAAGACCTATGCTGTAAATACATTTCTAATGGTGTCACTGGTGGGTTCATTAGTTATGTGGGATTTCCTTAATTGACTGATAGGGAATTTGCATGGTTCTTCAATTTGTGATGCCAAAAGATGGTTCTACTACATGTATTCAGGTCACATGCACTATCTTGAAGCCTGGGACTTGAGTATCATACAGCTCGTGTTGGCTGCCACTTGCACTTAAACTCAAATATGAATTTGGGCAATCAGCTGCTGCTTCTTACCTGAAAACACTGAGTTCAAGTGAGGGAAGTGTGGCAGCTGTGGAGAGGGAGTGGGAGGAAAATGTTATGGTTAGGGAGTGAGAAGTGAATCTTAAGGTTAGGTAGTAGGAAGGAGGAGGTTTTAGGTGTAGTGAGTTTCAAGGGAGTTTTAAGTGTAGGGAGCAGGAAGGAAGTTTTAGGTGTATGGAGCAGGAAGGGAGTTTTAAGGGAGTGACTGGGCAATTTAGGTTTAGGGGAGGGGGTTGGCGTTTTACATTTAGGGAGTGATTTGGACTTTAGGGTTAGGGAGGGGGACTGGAATTTTAGGGTGAAGTAGCGAGGATTTGGGTTGGGAACTGGTAGGAGTTTTAGGGACAGAGTTAGGGTTATAGTAAAACTATACAGTTTTAGAGTGCCAGATGGGATGGCTATGTAAAGCAGGAGATCAGGCTAGTGGGAGTTCAAGCACTTGCTTTTTTAATCAAGTGGCAGTGAGCAGGTGTGTTACGAGTTACTGGCACCTGAGTAGTCTTAGTAAAATTGCCAAAGTTAGGTAGTGTGTGTCGTTCCCCCTTCTGAAGGTGTGTTCAAGAGATACCCTATATATAAGATGCAGCTTGATTTCCCTGAAGGACACTGGGGAAACAACAGCCTGAAGGTGGGTACAACATCCTGCTGATGTCAACTTCTTGGAGAAATGATCATGATACTGGGTTTGATTCCATCCACTTTCATTTGGCTGCTGTGTCAATAGCCTGACAGTGCTCCCAGGTCATTCCTGAATACGAACAACTATGTGCAGTTGACTTACCTGTCAATAAACAGGTAAATTAAAAATGAGGAGTAGCCCATTGCTGATGTCCTTTGCAAACTCCACCATTTATATGTTACTGAGATATGTGCAGGGGCAGGGATAAAAAATTATATCAGTCTCTACATAAGTTCTAATCTACAGTATTTTATTTATTTTATTTATTTATCCTTTGTTGACTGTATTAGTCTCACTAGGTTAGTAGTCTCTTTTCAGGGTAAACCCAAGATGGTACTTATATTACTAGGGGAAATTTGGCCAGGGCATTAGGGGTTTAGGTGATGTAACTAAAATTGAATATATTTGTTTTCTGATAAAAAAAAAATAATTACTTGAAATAGTGGTTGGTAAACTGAAAGAAGTAAATAAACAGTCGGAGGCAGTGATAGAAACAAAATATAAAAAGGAATAGGTGCTTTCTGGAAAACATTTAGGTTATAATTTAAAGTGAAACTGTATTTGATTAATTCCATTAATTTAAGTAAGTTAGGTTATATAGGAAGTGCAAACGTGTCCAAATGAAAACGAAACAAAAATAATGCAGTTGGTGTTTAATGTCATATGATGATCAAGACTGCACCAAGTAAAAACAGGAGATTCTGTGCCGGGAAGAAGGAAAAGGAGGGATAAGATTAACACACCCTAGTATGCTTATGACATCTTTGCCCTTACACTGGGTATCTACATGTAGAAAGACAGAAAAAATAGCCTGATTGCAAAAAAAAAGAAGTATGAGGTATTTGGGATAAAGTGAAAAGTAAGAAAAAAGGGGGGAAAGATTATGAATGAAGAAGTGAAAGAATACCAAAAAAAAATATTATGGAAAATAAATAGAAATAAAAATAGAAAA
The DNA here is from genome assembly GCF_019279795.1 of Protopterus annectens. Lineage (NCBI taxonomy): Eukaryota > Metazoa > Chordata > Ceratodontiformes > Protopteridae > Protopterus > Protopterus annectens. Next base: position 824,373,356 of record NC_056744.1, read on the forward strand.
CAATAGGAATGAATGGTATCATAAGCTGATGTATAATTTTTATTATATTAATCCTTTGGAAGGATTGGAAAATGAGGTAGGTGAGGCTACAAGGAAAAGAAGATCAAGATTTCAGAGTGTTAATACATGTCTGGATCTGTTATAGAGACTATTGATTGACAAATTACCAATAAAAGGGAGAATATTTGATAGGTTGTGTATATATTGTAATCAAATAGAAAGAACCAACCATGTTTTTCAGGATATGAAAGGAAAAATAAAGTCTGAGACTGAGTATGCAAAGAAAATAGTCTTATAAGCATTCAAAAGCAGATGATGTGAACATGAATCTGATGTTGTATGGATATAATGGGAAACAGCACTTTATTCAGCCTTCATTAAGCCATTCATTGAGTATAACACCTCTTTGATATACATCTGTCCAGACACATGCAGTAACTGGAACGTCCACGAAGATACCTTACGAAAAGGATACAAGGCCTAAGTAACATGCCCTACATGGACCGTCATAATGCCCTGTCAGTATAATTGGTATTCTACAGAATGCTAAAAGGTCACCTGTGTCTGGATGGATTTACTGCACATCAGCAAGTCAAATGACATAAAAATACTCAATCTAGGATCTAAAACTCTTCTCCAAAATCAACAGGAGAGCTTGGAAGGGGAGATATATCACACAGAGGATACCGCTGCTTTGGAGCAGACTCCCAATCCATATAAAACAAACTTCATCTGTATTCATACTCAGCTGTAACCTGGATCTATGGATGGAAAACAAACAAATTACCCCAGGACTTCCCCCTCTACTTCTAGTGGACAGAGGCAGTTCCTAAATGCTTACTCCCATGCATGAGTCCCTCAAATTATCTATGGTATGATCCCAATTATTCTCATTAAGGATAATATATAATTATCAAACATTGAATGGGGAAAGCCAATCTCTAACCAAATGGGACAGGTTAATTCAAGCACAAAAAGGGAACATTTGCCTTAAAATAGCCCACAAGAGCAGCTAGCCTTGTACTTACTTATCAATCTGTGAACCTATGATATGACGGAAAAATTGATGAAAGACTGCCTGGGGTGATATGGGAAATTTGCAATAAAAGATTAAGAGAAGTTTTGCTTAATAAAAGATGGACTCTTGTGAAAATTTTAGAAAGAATAAGATTTTGGTTGTAAAAACAGGGTGATGCTGAATTCAATCAAGTTTTGTATTTTGGTGGACTGAGAAGTAGTTACATCACTGTACATGTATATTGCATATATTCAAACTATTATAAATATTGTAATACTGTAACTGTCATGCAAGTATTGAAATGGTTGTAAAATAATTTAAAGTTATGTGAACATGTATGCCTGGTTTATACAAATAAAAAAATAAAATTACTCTTTTTGATGGATGTTGTGGGATCTTTTATGTCCACCTGAGCTACCACCATCTCAAACAGGTGCATCCTTGGTTTAACATCTCATCAAAAGGATATTACACTAAAGAATGCAGCACTCCTTATGCTGCACTACAGTGTCAGAAAGCCATCTACCTGGGGTGGGAACAGAACCCACACCTTTCTGCACCCAAAGCAAGTGGGCAACCTGTTGGGCGACTGACACTGCTTCTTTGAGAAAGTCCAAGGGAGGTGGGTGGGATTATATGATAATAGCATTCTCATGAATAAACCTGAATATTAACTTTAATTGATCTCTTACCTCTTAGTTTTCCTTCCTTCTTAATTAACTTCTTTAAATATAGAATGAGTCACATATTTGAATCTTTTTTAAGTAATTCCCCAAATACACCAATTCACATTTTATCAATATTTGTTTTTTTTTTTCATTTATTTATAATCTGATCAAAATTTGAAACTTATATCTGATCTAACAGACCCTCTCAGATCTCTATTTAACCACAGTTTCCAAACAGGCTTTGTCCCAGTAGAGTATAGGACAGCAACAATCATCCCTCTACAGAAAGGGAGACCATCAATGGACCCAGGGAATTACCAACCCATAAATCTGACTAGCCTCATATGCAAGGCTATGGAAAGAACAATTGTGGACCTGATTAACTAATGATATAAGAAATCTCCATACTTTGGACCCAACCCAGTTGGCTTTGTCGAGGGCAGGTCCTGCCTGCTCAGTTTGGTGGACTTCTTTGAGAAGGTCATCAAGGCCACAGATGATGGTAAGTCAGTGCATACCACCTACCTTGATCTGTCCAAATCACTTGACACAATAACCCACTCGGGTATTATAGATAAACTCACAAAACTGGGCATAAGCCCATGCATCAGATGGATAGACAAATGACTCATGGATGGGACACATTGTTATTACAGCTGGGGAATCCACATCTACCAAGAGGCCAGTCACTAGAGGAGTAGAGGAGCACCACATTGCTTAGTACAGGGCCGCCTCCTATATGGGATATACTTCACGGATAGCAAGGTAAATGTAGATGGCCTTTGACTGACAAAGCTTGCTGATGATTGCAAGTTGGGGCAATCACTGACTCCCCAAATGATGTTGATATCCTACAGAAATGACTGCTGCAGACTAATGATCAGTGTCAGAACCATGGCCTCAAACTAAATGGGAAGAAGTGCATAATAATATCTTTTGGAAAAATCAAATACACCTACAAATTACAACATTGATATTACCCCCCTAAGGCTGGGCCCACTGGTGAGAGATCTGGGTACTCAGATAAATAATAATCTGAATTTTGACCACCATGTGTCTACACTGGAAAGGAAATCCATCTATGTGGCTCAGCTTATAAGAAGGGCATGACATCCAGATTTAAGGATTTCATAGTACCACTGTACTCAGCCCTTACCAGACCAATAATTGAGTGCAATCCACCCATTTGGCATATACCCCACTAGGAACCTGCAACAGTTGGAATGTCCACAGAGGTTTCTCACAAAAAATAAGCATATAACCAATATGCCATATGTGAACCAATTAAAAACCCTCTCTTTGTATTCAGTTCCCTACCAATTAACGAGGGATGATCTATGCCTGCCCTACAACTCACCTTCTGACCAGCCCTTATGAAAATGTTGCATATTCACAAAGCTAACTGCATGAGGGTTATCTGCTCCAAGAATCTAAACCTGATCTCACACATGAATAGATCATGCTGGAGAGAGAAATATGTGTCACAGAGATTGCCATCCCTCTAGGATAGGCTTCCTATTTACATGAAGCAGAGCCATTTCCTGACCACCTTCAAGTATAATCTGAACCAATGAATGGGAAAATTGCAAATTCACTCCTGGGGTGGCACCCATCTCCCTTATGGACAGAGGTGGTCTGTAAAAACTGTCAAAAACCCACTTGCTGATGCTTGTTATCTTTCCTCTAAGGATAGAAAACTGGGTAAAATCTGGATAAAACTGGCTAAGTTTAAAAGGAGTCTTGAGCTATTAGCCTAGTAATCTCCTATGAATCTATGAACCTATAAATCCCACTCTTTCGTTTCTACCCAAACATTTCCACCAGATCTTGAGTTTTAAAATTTAGGACTCTAGTCCATTTAAACAAAACTGTCATTTCTAATACTGTTTCCTCTAATATGATTCCAAACTATTCCTGGATATATATCTCCAGGGGATTGTTAATGGCAACCCAAAAAGATGTTTTATCATCTATAGACCATGACCATTATATTGCCCTTTATTCCTACTCCCCAAACTTTAATACTGTATGAAATATCAGACAGGTTTGACTTTTTATTTCTGTTAATAAAGGTCCTCCACTGTTCTCTCCCAGCTTCTTATCCAACTGACTCAGATTAAAGATTTCTGGCTCAGTCCTTTATCTTAAATGTTCAATGTGCTTAACATATACCTGTCTCTTCAAATATTAACTCCAAATATTTAATTAAAGCTACTCTTCCCATTCATGTGCCATTTAAATATAGCTTGTCATTATCCTTCACAATATTAAAAATCATACATTTATTATTTTTTCTCATTTATACAAAGGACAGCTTGATCCAAGCCCTCCTCTAAAAATTCTGTCTGTTTCTGTAACTTCTTCTTGTTAAAGGTAACAACATGTCATCAGCAAAACACAGCACTGGAATAAAGTTGTCTTTAGGATTAGGTAGAGCAATCTTTTCTTCCTTACATCTTCCTAAGCAGCATCATTATAAATCAAAAATAACCATGAAACTAACAGACAGCACTGCCTAGCTCCTTTTTCTGTTTTTAAATACTGTATAATCCTTTTTAATACTTTTACATGTGTAGCAATATTTTTATACATTTGTTAAATAATTTAATGTTATGTCCATACCTTTCTTTCTCATTATTTCTCATAATAAGTTATAATTTCCACTGTCAAAAGATGCTCCCAAATTTGTGAAAGTAGTATATAAAAGCTGTTTCTTCACTTTTAGGTATTTCTCTATGAGATGATAGGCACAAAGCAAACATGAATAGCTGATCTCTTGCTTACATATGTAAATTGATAACTAAAATGTTTCACATTAATTATTTGTTCTTTTACCTGATTCATTATTATAGTAGAGAAGATTTTAATGAATAATCATAAAGCTCTACTGATCTTTAATTATTTGGATCTTTTTTACTTCCTTTTTTCATGAGTTGGAATTGCCATACTCTCCTTCCATGATTCTGGAAATTCCCATTTCTCAATATAATTAAAACCCTTCTCTAATTTCATTGCCCCAAAATTTTCCTTCTTTTTTAATGCTCATTTACAACTCCATCTGGACCCAAGGCCTTAGTGCACAATATAACAAGCTTCACTGCAGAAGCCTTTACTTGTAATCCAAAACTTTAACAACTAGACATTTCTAAACCATGGGTCTATATTATGAAACTGAAAAGTGATGTCATTGAATGGTATGTACATGGAAAATGCCATTTATCAAAGTCGATTTTGGGGGCTGCACCCCCCACAACCCTGCTAATTATATATACCAACTCCAAGATCTCACTACAGTGAGGAAAGGGCAAATTTTCTGATCTTCACTGTACCGTGATCTCACTATAAATACCTCAATGAATGGCAGTTTGATGTAAAGTGCTGCTCAATTAAATCACTTTTCAATACCATGATATAGACCCCTAAAACCACTACTTTTAGATGAAACAGCATTTGAATTCAATAAAATCTTCCTTGGCATACTAAAAGAATATGACTCTTAAGAAAGAAAAAAGTTCATCTGGACCCTATTCCCTGGCTATCACACAAAACTAAACAGCTCATATGGTTAAGGGACAAAGCCTAGAAATCATGGTTAGCCAAGAAAAATCTGGAAAATTTATACTTCGGGCATATTATTAATACAACTATGCGTAACATAAAACTAAATAAAAACTCAGTACTGTAGCATGCAGTATACTCACCAAAACAATTCAAAACTATTTTGGGCATCCATCCCAAACTTAAGAAATCCAGGTCCCAATTTACGACCACACCCATCACTTGAAGATCCTCCAGCATAAATAGCTGACAAATTTAACAATCACTTTAAACAATTCATCAACTCAACCAGCACTATGTGCAATTTAGAACATTTGCTAGAAGACAACTGCCACTCAACCTATTTCTCTCTAAGACCTGTATCCACCATATCAGTAAAAAACACCACCTCAAACTGAAAACCATGACCCTGACCAGAGACAGTTTTCCACTAGAATATCTGAAAATAGCTGCTAAGAGCCATGCCTTCTCCATCACCACCCTAATAAACAGATTGATTAATGAAAGTCATGTCCCTACTATATGGAAAAAGACATATAGAGTGTCATGTCATAAAGGAGGCCCATCTAAAAACCATGCTAATTTCAGGCCAATCAATGTACTACCCCATCCATCATATCATAATTCCTTGAAAAATGCATGCACACTTACCTAACTACCTTGGTGTAAATAAATATCTTTCATCCACACAGCACAAAGTTTGACTCAACCATAGTACAACTACAACCTTCTACATTTTACCAATACCATCAATAAAACAGAAATTCTGGTAATCTAGTTTTCTCACTATTTCTTAACTTGTTAAAAACATTTCACAGTCTCCCATCATCTTCCACCTTAAAATGTGACTTATCTAGCCCTTTCTCTTACCTATCTCTCCTGGTTTAAAAGCTACTTATCAAAAGGGCATCAAACCTTCAAGTAGCAAAATGAGTATTCTTTCTTTTGACCTGTCACGGTTGTTGTACCACAGGAATCCATACTGGAATTACTTCTGTTTAATTTCTTCCTAAATGATCTACACTCAGCAGCCAAACATCTGATTCAATTTGCTGATGATCCCAAATTAATCCACTCTGCCCCTACCCTGCACATATTACAGGAAATGAGCCAATAATCCCTCATATCCATTGAAACCTGGCTAAACAACTCACAATTACTACCGAATCCAAAAAAATGAAGCAGCTCCTTTTCACTCCTACAATCTCATTCACAAGGAAAAGAGGAGTTTAATATCACCTCATCCAACAACACTAAAATAGAAATTATACTACACACTAAACTGCTTGGATTCACAATAGAGATGATGATATGAGATATTATCCCCATATTAAAATAGTCAAAAACACACCAAATGTTTGGCCTGTGTATAGAGCCAAAATGTTCCTCACTGATAAAGCCAGAGAAACAAGTGTAAAAACCTACTTACTCACCACACTACTAAACACCTCTCAAATCTGTATAAACCTGCCACTAATCCAGAGAGCAAACCTCAAACAATCTTATAATAAAATCCCAAAATTTGCCACAAATTGCTATTACTGTACACACCACTGCTAACCCCTGCACTGCTAAACTGTAACAAACTACTTCACATCCTTCACCAATCTCAGTTTCAAGTAGTCAACAACATAATATACAACCCAAATAACAAACTTTAAATCAATGATTCAACACTGTAAACCAAGCAGAATTCTACTCACCTAAGACAATTCTCTACTTACCAAATTAAACCTTTAAATACAGCAAGATATGCACTCTATTCCACCTGTCTCCAAAAATTGGAAATCTTTCCACCACCACCTCCCAAAGCAAATAAAACTTCTACAAACTTTTAAAACAGATCTTAAACATCACCTAAGATAATTCAGGATCTAGAATTGTTCATCCTCAGGATAAAATATGCATATACTCTCAAACAAATGATTTTATGCAACATGAAAAGCTAAAATATAAATACAAATGATTTTTTGCACATGTATAAAAAGATAAATTTTAAATGTAAACATTTGCATGTTATACTTTGTTTATGTATGCAGCCTGTATACTTCTATTATATATTACTACCGCTATTTACCATGTAAAGCGTGTATAGTATATTGTTATTATTTGTCATGTGGAGCTTTTGTTTTTGGGGCCTATGCTGAAAAAGGGTTCTCATGCCCAGTCGGACAATCCCAGTTAACAAATGCAAAATAAATATATAAATATCTCCTTATTAAATGTATTTCTTAAATCAGGTCCTATCTCCTTAAAAATCATTATTCTCTTACTTTCCTTCTTTGTTTTAAGTTTACATTGACTTGTCACATACTGCTTCCATTATTCTTCATGTATATGCAAATCCCTTATACGTTTCTTTCTATCTAAATTTAATTATATTATCTCCTTATAATCTCTTTATAATCTGTTTTGCCTTTTTAAAATCAAAGCCTTTTCATCTTTAAATCTTCCCCAACTACTCATTATCTTCCCTAAGTACTTTTTCATTTATTTACATCCCATGTCATACCATCCTCACCACCTTACTTTCCCCCTATTTTTACCTTACCTTTCTCCATCTCTCCCCATAGGTCTTTGTTATCTCAGATTTCTTTATGTCAGTCTCTATATAAAATAGTAGATGATCACTTTCAATCCTTGATTCAACAAAAAAATCACTTACCTTTTTCAAATAGTCAGAAAAAAAAATCTATCACCAATATGCCCTTACTTGACATAAATGTACAGAATCCATTTTTCATTTTCCTCCATTAAAGAATGCTAAGATGAATTTTTCTGCCCATTTAAAAAAGTCCCCTTGTTTGTTAAGATATTTATACTGTGATTGTAAACATTTCCTATTTTTAAAAAATCTATATATGTGGCATATTTTCCAATGCAAGCTTTGAAATCCCCACAAATAATTGTGTCTTCCCTTTTATATTCTAAAAATAAATTTAATCTAATTGTTCCAAAATCCTCTGCTTCCCTTTTTAATGCATTTGCCTTCCATCTCAAATATGCATTCATCAAACTGAATTTCTTATTACCATAACATATTTCAGCAGCTAACTATCTTATGATATATATAATATTTTAGTTTTTAACTTCCCATTACTTTAATTAAACTCATGAATCATTGTACTGGACTTCCATTTTTGCCAGATATTTTGTAAATTTCATACCCATTAAAATGTCATTATCCTCATGCATATTCCATGTTTCCTGTAAATTAATATATTTTTTAATAGTGAAGATTGTATTGTTGATTCCAATGATCCGCTGGCCTTTGACTCCAGTGGTGGCATTGGATGTGAACAAAATGGAGCCCATTTAGACCAATCCCCTGCATGAAACTCCAAGAGCCCAAAGGACCAGACTCCCTTGAATCAACAAAGGTTCAATGGGTAGAACATTGGGAAAGGGGTATGTAGACCAAACACAAGGGGAACAGGCAGGGGAAGAGGAACAGATGATAAGTAATGTTGACATCATTTACAATGAATATCAATATTTACATTTTTTAATTATAATGATTGTTATATAGATCAATGTTATTTTGATTTGTTTGAAAGAGGTAATACTTTTGTTCCCTCCAAAATAGCTACAATCCCAGATACCTTCACTGATTTGAGATTGTTTACACAAAGACCTAACTTGTCCTTGTGATTTTACAACAATGTGGAGGTAACCTCTGTATTAAAGAGAACTAGTACCTTTAATCCACCTTTTCATCCCATTGTTACCTTATTTGAAAAGATTTGTGAACACAATATATGAGCTCATTTAAACCAAAGCACATGGAATTCCTGCACAATTTAACAAAGAATATGCAGGATGTGCTGAAAAATATGTGCAGCAATGAGAATATCCATGTTATGAAACCCATTAAGGAGGGAGGCTTAGTGATTATGAGCTATATTAATTACATGGGTAAAATGATGATGGTACTTAGTGATGCGGCATACCAGGAAGTAATAGCATAGTGGAAAAGTGACATCTATTTTTGGCATCCATATGGTCCATAAAAATGTGATGGATCCACCACTGCAGTCATTGTGGATGCAGGGGGTTCTAAAACACATCTATTTGTTAAGTATATTGATGTGAAATTAAAGAATGTAAATGAGAAAGTCAGCTATTTACTCAAAGATGTATGGGATTATTTCAGTCTCATTGTAAATAACTTATAAAAAGACTAATTGTGCATTGTCACTCTAGATGTTAAACATTTATTTATAACAACTCTCTATGCATTGGGGTTGGAGTATTTCCATGCATATTTATCAGCATATAGTGCTATTGCTACTAGTGAAATCAACACCTTAACTGAGTTAATGGAAATTGTGTTAAAGAGCAACTTCATATATTTTGAGGGGGAATGCTATCTAAAGAAGCTTGTGCCTTCGTATTCACCAATATTATGACAACTTAATGTGAAAGAAAATATATCTTTATCTCCAAATTTGTGAATTACTAGAACCTGTATACCAGGTTGCTAGATGACATATGTATTTTTTGGATTGATTCCAAAGACAAACTTGGTGACTTTCCTGATTATATTAGTAACATCATACTTTGTTTAAATTTTATTCATGAGATATGTAATATGAAACTGTCTTACTTGAATGTGCAAATAACTAAGGACCTAGTGAAAAAAGAATTAATTTCTAACATTTTTGAAAATGTCCTTACTCTAAGTCTCTCCTACACTATAGCAGTTCCCAACCTCATTTTCAGTAAAAAGCTCCAGTTATGGGACAAATTATACACCTTGCAAGGATGGCCTCAAAGGACAATTTGTTCTTTAAAGAGATTGAAATATTGAAAAACATGTTAAAAATGATGAGATTTTGACAAACATTCAGAATGAAGTGTTTCATAAAAGGAAGGAGGGAATATATGCCTCGTTGTTAGGTAGGGCAGAAAATGACTTTTGTGAAAATGTTTCCAACAGGAATTTGGTAGTTAATGGAAAGGAAAGGAGCATGACATTCAGTGGACAGTTATTCAATGATGGAGATGTTTAGGAAACATTGGAACATTTTTACATTTAGTAAACTTACCCTAGGGTAGGTGAAACACTTGGATTTGTTTTTACAAAAGGAAGAAATTTCATAGACCTAACAAAAGGATGGAAGATTAATTCAAGTGCCACAAGGGCAAGAGATAGACTTATAAATGTGATTGATGTAATCAATAAAATAGGACTGTAAGATGGTCATTTATGGAATGGTCCCTTTCAGTGTAATTGGTTAGTTTAATTGTGAAACCAAAGGGGTAGTTTATCTTGCTACATGCAAGGGCTACCCCATGTTTTATTTTGGAGAAACTGAACGAATCTTTAAAGAAAGAATATATGAGCATACCTATGACATTAAAAGGCAAAAATCTAAATAATGCATTATCTAGGGACATTTACCAGTATTCTGATCACAGCCTGTTATTTCAGATCCTAAAGGGAGAGCTTGGAGTAAACAACTAGAAACCAGAGAACTCTTTTGATAATTAAAAACTAATGTCAAAACTCCTTCAGGGTTAAATAAAGATCAAAATAATCTTTAAAATTCTATATTCTCTCTATATTTTGTTTACATTTTTCATATGTTTATTGTCTATAATATTTTACATGCACATTGTAGTAATTAAGTGCTTGTTATATTTAGTGATCACAATATATTTTTGTTGCTTTTATGTCCTATCCTTAAAGAAGGTCCTGGCACTTTAAATATGTTTACTCCAGGTTTGAAAGGATGTAATAGATCACATGGTTAAACCACGGCTTGAAAATGAGGACTTGGAGAATGTGTAACTGTTTTGAAAAAGTCTTGTTTTATATAAGGGAAGAAAGAGCTTAGCAATATGTTTATGTGTGTGTATTTTTAATCAATTAAGTGTGGTGTGAAGCAATTTTTGTCCCTGTGTTTGGTTTGCATGAGAGTGGCATGTTACAGTCAACTAGAGCACTTTTTTACTTGGTTAGCAGTGTTTGGAGGGGAAATCCAACACATTATATTGAGTAGTGTCTGTTTTCTTTTACAGTGGCTAAGAAAATCACCTTCAAAATGGAGGAATCTCTAAGGAGATGTGATATGATGTCTATGTAATGGGACATATACAGTATTTCTATTTCTGTTGTGTAAAACTGAAATACAGTTTATTGTATGCATGTATAGTACAGTGTTGTAGTTTGTCTTTTTCCTTTTTTGTCTCATCTTTCTGCATATTCAGCTATAGTGCGGGATATGGAGTGGTGACAGCCATCACAGTCTGATGCAACTGATATGCTTGGTTCAGGGTCACCAGCACTCACCAGGCCTGCCTCCCAGCATAGGCATGAAGGTCACCCTGCTGAAGGTGGCCTGATGGGCTCAGGGGTGACCTCTATTGCCACCTCTTAGGAGGAGGAGTGAAGGCTTTTTATCTGACAGTCTCCTGAAGGACTTACTGTGGTTCAACCAGCATCAGGGGCAGTGGGTGGTTACATCCAGTGGGTATTGGCATCTGGATTCCTGCACTGGAAACCTGAGTCATCGCCTTTTGTGGTTGATATAATCACATTACTGGATGATCCCAACCATCAAGGCAGCAGAGGTTGGGCCTGCCTAGGATGTCAGCCACAAAGGTGACTGGCATCTGAGTAGAGGGTCAGCTAGGCTGGTCAAATAGGCTTTCACAGAACCAAAGGTAGGGTAGGGTAAAATGGATGCCTACCCAGGGATGTGACCTGACCAGCTATTTAGAAGTGGAGTGCTAGCAGTACATTACCAGCATTCGGTGGGGATCGCAATTCAATATTCTATACATTCATTTGTATAGTTGCTGCAGTGTAGCTGTTTAAATGAATTGAATAAATGCTGTACTGGAGAGAAATAAAGTGAGACAGCAGTGGCAATGTGGCAATGGAGTTTTTTTTTTTTTTTTGGATCCTTACATCTGGCTTGATAAGATGCCAGTCTGGGAACTACTGAGTGCACCAGTTTAGCTAGCTGGAGTGCTTGTTTGGCTTGCTTGCTATTCTCTGCCTGACTACTGCTGATCTCTGTCTACATTTGATTTTTAATTGAAGTTTTTCATTTAAGGTTTGATTACTTCTATTTTTTATCTTGGTCCTACTTTTAAACTTGGTGGATCTTGAGTTGCCCGCCCCTACTATAAATCTGATTTTGGACACTCCTCCTAGTCCCATCTCATCAGCTCATTCTACTGAGTATGGAGAAATCAGTTGGGGAGACCCACCCCCCTTAGTCTCTTAAACTTGAATTACCTTCTATTTCCTCCCTTCCCACTTACTTAAAAAATTGCACTTTATTCAGTTGCTTTTTCTGTATATGTGCTTCTTCCGTCTTTAATACTTTAATTTGCTTTTTGCTGCTTGTTCTTAAAGTGTTCAGTTGTGTTTATTCTGCTGTATTTATTACTGCTTGTTAGTAGCCTGATTAAATTGTAACTGATTAAATTGTAACTGTTATTCTAAACCTCTTAGTTTTCAATTAAGTACTTGGGCTTCAAATCAGTTATCTTACATAAGAAAGATTTACAGTCCACACTCTTTGACAGAAGAGGTAGCTTACATTCTTCTAAGTTGAAAATTGCTGGTTGAAGGCTCATTGTGTTTGTTATTCTAAAAGTGTCTTAGTTCTGGTTTAAGTGTTTGGGCTTCAGGCCAGTTATTTTACATTAAGAAGGTTTGTGGTCTACACTCTTGTGGGAGGAGAGTGTAGCATATGCCCTTCTGAGTTAAGAATTTCTAGTTGAAGGCTTATTGTGTCTGTTATTCTGAAAGTGTCCTAGATCTGGTTTAAGCACTTTGGCTCCATGCCAGTTATTTTACATTAGGAAGGTTTGTGGTCTATACAGTTTACTGGAGCTGCTCAGAGTTTGACATTCTTAGCCAAAGGTCTGGAGTACGTCTGAGCAGAAATCCAAGGCATCCACTGAAATCTTCTAAACATAGATATTATTTAAAATAAAATAACAAAGCGATCCAGTACCGTTTAAACTGTTTATTACAATTTATAGATGAACTAAGCGTTTTCACCCAACTATTCCGTGGGTTTCTTCAGAGATAAAAGAACTCCTTCATCGTTCCCATTAAATACACATATCCATTGACCTTCATCCAATCACATAACTGCTCCAATTGTCAAGCAGTCAATTAATGCAAAAAAATCTCCTTGTTTTAAACATTGATTATAAAATATATTTTAAAATACATTTGGAAATATATTTTAAAAATACATTATAAAAATACATTTTAAAAATACATTTTAAAAATACAATGCCTTAATACTTTGTAAAAATTCATTAACTACGTAAAACACTTGTGTATACCTTCGTAAAATAAATTGTTGAAAACCTAAAAATACATTACAAATGGATACAATGTTAATGTGTTCCTGTTACCAAAAAATAATAAGTTATCATGTTAAAAATACATATTATGTAAACTTTTGAGAATCTCATAGAATGCAAAAACAATGAGATTTTTTAGCATTAATTGACTGCTTGACAATTGGAGCAGTTATGTGACTGGATGAAGGTCAATGGATATGTGTATTTAATGGGAACGATGAAGGAGTTCTTTTATCTCTGAAGAAACCCACGGAATAGTTGGGTGAAAGCGCTTAGTTCGTCTATAAATTGTAATAAACAGTTTAACCGGTACTAGATCGCTTTGTTATTTTATTCTAAGTTTTGAGTGACAGTTTTTTTCGTGAAATGTTTACTCGCAAAGTGTTCCGTATCTGGTGAACTGGTGTAATTGTTATTCTTTAAGAAATTATGGAGCAATTATTAAAGCAACATTTGGAAATAACGCAAAGCCTTTTATTAACCTTGCAGGAGCAAGGTCTGGATATGAACTTTTGTAATGGAAATGGTAGCAATGTTCATAACGGGAATATTTCATTAACTAAAACTGAGGAGCAACTGTTTACTATACATTCTACACCGGGTACAGCTGAAAATGTTCCGTCGGCTAGTAATGATTCGGGGGGGGGTTATTGGAAGTCGTACACAACGTTCCAAGGCAGGAAATCAAGGCCAAGAGGTTCAGCTTCCGAACTCCACAACGAACGCTAGAGACGGCGTGAAAATGGGTACCAGCAGTGCTCAGAGGATTCCTGACATTAATGATTTACTTTTAGCTCCCAATTTTCATATTCCTGCCAACAACAGCAACCGAGATATGGGGACTTTAAACAAGCACTTACAGGACTTTGAAAAAAACGCTAAAAAACTTTAAATCTATACAGATGGACAATGTTTACCTTGAGAGGTCCCTGGAGTTAAAACAGGTACCTAAGGGATTACGTGTATTTAAACTACCTTTTGGCTTTGATTGTAACAATGAGTTATTTAATGAATTACTTAAAATATTTGATAATACAGGCATGGAGTTGATGAAATTGATTATCAAAAATAATAATTTAAGGCTAAATAAATTGAATGAGGCTTTGGTTACCTTAGATAACAGCATACGCAATGATCTGTTATTTGAACATGATAAAAACAGACTTGATAATATCATAACTGACATGGATAGATTCGTAAACAAAGGTTTAGATATAAAAAATAACAAATTACACAGGGACAGCCACGACTATGAAAACAAGGCATATTCACATTTTAGGGAATATAAGCGTAACAAAGCATTGACAGATAACAAGGATATTATAGGAAGGGGTACTGTTAACACTGTTAATTTTGATGGTAACAGTATGGAACAACAGACAGGGCAACACAGCTACCCCAAAGGTAACTTTGGTAGAGGTATTAACATTAACAACAGGAACAATGACAAAGTTTTTTTAGAGGACCCAGTTTTGAGGAGATCAGAACGTATATGAGACCGGTATCAAGGTCAACACGAGAAACATTGTCAGACGAGGGACAGAAAGTACAGGACAAATTCACATTATTAAGCAAACAGTCTGCTGTAGATGCTAGTTTAGATGACGAAACACTTGAGAATTTAACACACATAGTTTATGATTTTGTAGGTAAGGAGATGGTGGAAGAGATGGATGAATGTGTAGAAAATGACAAACACAGTGAACTAAGTATTTCTAAAAGGGACGGGATTTTAATAGAAACAAGTAATTATGATGTACAAGAGGAAATGAACTGTGTGGTAGTAAATGAAGGTGGATTTGCAGTGTATAACTACATGGAAAAAGAACTATGTAGAAATTACATATCACTGTTTAAAAAAGGATTTACTTTCGTCCCTAATTTTAAACTTGATATTGGTAGGGTGATGATTAATTTCAAATTATACACCAGACTACTAAATCTGAAAATGTTTTTTTCGAATGATGCAAGTAAAAAAATAGAGTTTGACCTAAGACATGTTACACTGAAGAGATCAAGTACTTTTGTTCCACCACAGAACTCTACTATAAATTTGTTTGAAATGTTATGTGATATACAAATTAGAAGGCTGTTAAAAGTAGGAGGTGAATTTAAAGATAACTTAACAACAGCTGAGAGGTTTTGTTTAAAGGAATTAGCAGGGACAGGTAGTTACAGAATTATGAAACCAGATAAAGGGGGTGGTGTGGTTGTGATGACCAAAGTGGACTATTTAAACAAAATGGCAGATATGTTAAATGATAGTGATACATATGAAAAGGTTTCGAGATATGAGATGGTCAGAGCACACACCAAAGTGGATTGGCAACTGTACGACTATTTTATGGAAGGTGTAATTAATAATGAGGAATATAATTATTTACTTGTAGAACATCCTAATACATCATCCATATTTGGCATACCAAAAATACACAAAAATGTCAGCAACCCCCCATTTAGACCTATAGTGTCAGCAAAGGGTTCCAAACTAGAAGCCATGGCACACTATGTTGATAGGAATTGTAAAGAAACTACCTCACATTATAAAGGACTCTTGGCATTGCTTGGAGTTAGTAAAGGGAAAGTTACCTATTATAGATCAAGACACTGTTATGGTAACAATAGACATAATCAATTTGTTTTCTGTGATACCCCATGTACAGGGGTTACAATTGTTTGAGGCAAGTCTAGAGACCTTTAGTGATTTACATATAGTCAAACGTAGATTATTAGTTGAAATGATGGAGACTATTTTAACTAACAACTATTTTTCATTGGAAGGTGAATTTTTTAAACAAATTTCAGGTGTAGCCATGGGGGCAAGATGCACACCAATATATGACAATTTAGTTTTGGCACACTGGGAAACGCAATGGATTTTTGCCAGTAGATTTTGGTCTAAGATAACAACATATTTTAGGTTTTTGGACGACATCATAATTTTTTGGAAAGGTAAAAAGGAAGAGATTTTAGAATTTGTAACATACTTGGAAACTACCACAAGCTTTTTAAGGTTCACACACAAAATACACAAAGAAAGTTGTGAATATTTAGACATTAAGTTTCAGAAAAAAGAAGATGGGACATTAGAGTCGAACATTTTTAGAAAAAAGACCTACTCAAATTCCTTTTTGCATTTCAACAGCTGACACCCGTATTTCCAGAAAAAGAATTTGGTTAAGGGCCAAATGGTCAGGTTATCAAGGATAATAAGTAATGACGTGACATTCATCAAAGAGATAGACAAATTAATGGAAATGT
This sequence comes from Protopterus annectens, assembly GCF_019279795.1. Lineage (NCBI taxonomy): Eukaryota > Metazoa > Chordata > Ceratodontiformes > Protopteridae > Protopterus > Protopterus annectens. The sequence continues at coordinate 824,390,198 of NC_056744.1, forward strand.
TCCAAGATAGAGGTTATCCACTATATTTGTTAATGGATATGAAGAAAGAAGTGATGGTGAAAAGGAACAAAAATTTTAAACCAATTTTAAGGTATGGAATGGAAACGGATGTAGGTAAAAAGGAGAATAGGATTGAAGCATTAATATTACCATTCAGTGAAAATACGGGAGCAGTTTTTAACGCAATTAAAGAGGTATGGGAAAAAATATTCAGCAACAAAATTGACATTGTGAACATTTTAGGTAAGGGTCCGAACATAACATATAGCAGGGGAAAGAATTTAAAGGAATATTTTGAATGCAATAACATCAATCTACCATACAGGAATTCTAGAATGAAAACATGTGGGTTATGCAGAACTTGTAGGTTTATTAATGACGGTCCCTATGTTATGGTAAAAAATTTCAACAGATCTATTAGATGTCCTGGGCATGTGAATTGTAATACTAAGATGGTGGTATACCTGGCGACTTGTCTATCATGTCCAGCATTCTATGTGGGTAAAACCATTAGAAAACTAAGGGAGCGTATTATGGAACACACGAGGGACATCAAAAATAAGAAGGTAACTAGTTCTTTATATTTACACAGTACTAAATGTGAGGATTTCAAAAGGTTTTTATTTTTTGTAGTTGATAGAATACCAGACAACATGAACAAGGAAGGGGATGTGAATAATTTACTAGAAATGAAGGAATGCCTGTGGCAACTGAGACTAAATGCTAACAACATGCCAGGTATAAACGAACATGTTTCCATTTCTAGCATTTTAAAATACAAATCATACTGTATTTGATGTAATAGTTTATTCATAGTTAGGTTGAGTATATGTATTTAATACTATCAACTTTAATTCTATTTTTAAACAATTCATACATACTATGAGATTCTCAAAAGTTTACATAATATGTATTTTTAACATGATAACTTATTATTTTTTGGTAACAGGAACACATTAACATTGTATCCATTTGTAATGTATTTTTAGATTTTCAACAATTTATTTTACGAAGGTATACACAAGTGTTTTATGTAGTTAATGAATTTTTACAAAGTATTAAGGCGTTGTATTTTTAAAATGTTTTTTTTTAAATGTATTTTTATAATGTATTTTTAAAATATATTTCCAAATGTATTTTAAAATATATTTTATAATCAGTGTTAAAAACAATGAGATTTTTTAGCATTAATTGACTGCTTGACAACTGGAGCAATTATGTGATTGGATGAAGGTCAATGGATATGTGTATTTAATGGGAACGATGAAGGAGTTCTTTTATCTCTGAAGAAACCCACAGAATAGTTGGGTAAAAGTGCTTAGTTCGTCTATAAATTGTAATAAACAGTTTAACCGGTACTGGATCGCTTTGTTATTTTATTCTAAGTTTTGAGTGACAGTTTTTTTCATAAATATTATTTAAGCCTGTATTGCACTCTGTGAACTGTATTTTATTGAACTGCTGCTTCATTTTTACTGTTTTTGCTGATTGCTTCATTCATCACTTTGTATCATTGTTACTTCTGCCTTAAATAGTATAAGCTAGATTCAGACTTTCTGAATTTAGACTGTTTAATGTTACTTGAGCACTAAAACCAGCTATCTTACATTAAGAGGGCCTCCCTACACCATTGTGGCAGAAGTGTGTAGCTCAGGACCCATTTGAGTTGGGGATTGCTGGAATAAGGCTCTGTGTGGGGCTTTCCTATTGGTAGTTTGTGTTAAAACTGCTTAAATTTACTTCTGTTGAAGCCTCGCTTTTTGTTGGGTTTGCACTCAGTTTACTGGAGCTGCTCAGAGTTTGGAATTCTTTGCCAGAGGTCTGGAGTGCATCTGAACAGAAACCTAAGACATCTAAGACATCCACTGAAATCTTATAAAAATAAGTATAATTTAAGCCTGCATTGCACTTTGTGAACTGTTTATTATTGGACTGCTGCTTCATTTTTTTCTGTTTTTTGCTGCTCTGACTGCTTCATTCAACACTTTGTATCATTGTTACTTCTGCCTTAAATAGCACAGGCTAGATTCAGACTTGATGAATCTAGATTGTTTGGTATCACGTCTGCAGTAAAACCAGCCATCTCAAATTAAGAAGGCCTCCTTGCACCCTTGTGACAGAAGTGTGTAGCCTCAGGACCCATCTGATTCAGTGATTGCTGGAATAAGTCTTTATATGGGACTTTCTTATTGGTAGTTTATATTAAAACTCTTTAAATGTGCTGTGTTTAAGTCTCACGTTTGTGCATAGTTGAGCACCATCCAACTGGGGTTAGTGGTGCCCTGTAAAGATGTAAACACCTAGATAGAACTTTTTCCCTACAGAATAGTCAGTGGAAGCTTCCCAGGCTTCCCTGCTGCACTGTGAGTAACTCAACTGCACACTGCTGCAATGTGGGCAACTCAGCTGAGCAATGTTCAGCATTGCTACACCTTTTAATCCTTAATCCTCAATTGAATAAGTAACCTTGCTAAACTTAGAGCAAAAGCCAATCTAACTTGCCCACCCCATAACAGTATTTACAGTTTAATCTGCTACAATGGACAGAACGTTTCCCAATATTTCTCCAACCAACCTGATTGACATGGACATCCCAAGGCAATGTAGTAATTGCTTAATGCATACTGGCAACCATTTACTTCTACAGCAAACAAATACAGTATGTGAGAGATGTAAGGATACAATGAAACTGGAATCAATCCTCTTGTGCAACAATAAACAAGACATCAAACAGGTTGCCAGCACACACACCTCTCCTCTCATACAAGATAAAGTCATGATACATAAACCCACATACATGGAGGTACTCATTAAGAGCCTACCAAAAGACCAGAGACCTCCCAGGTGCAAACAGCTCACACACATTAGAGCATAACCAAAATCTGTTACACATAACAACCTACATATCAGTGTTTCAGGGAATAAGCCCCTAAGGCAGAACACCTCAAAACCAAATGTCCTGGTCATAGGAGATACCATAGTCATACACAGAGATGTGCCTCTCACCAGGCTGGACAAGGAGAAGGTCACAGTCAGCTGCTTGTCAGGTGCCAGCATCCATCAAATGATGCATGCACTCAAGACACTCAACAACAGTTACCCTTATGAGTCTGTCATATTATGTGTTGGAGTGAATGACTTGAAGCATACCTCCCTGGACTACATGAAGCGAGACATGACTGAACTCTCAGATTATGTGACCCAGGCAGGTATGTCCCTAGCCATAAACAGGATTCTGCTTTCACCCAGGATGATACTACAATATAAACAGAAAATGATTGACTTCAACAATTGGCTTAGCTTCCGGTGTCAATCCAGGGGGATCCATTATCTGTCAGTCTGGGAAGACATCGGCAACAGACCATGCTGCTTTGCCAGAGATGGCCTTCCCCTGCTCCTCTAGGCTTTTGAATACTGGCAAAGATGCTTGCCTCTTCCATAGTGTCTTTTTTAGGCAATACCAAAACAACAAAACTTTTTTTTTCAAATAATTTTTTATTTTCCAAATAATATAATGTTTAACAATACAATCAAAAAAGCCAGAGCCAAGCAAAACAGTGACAATGAGATTTATTATAGTAGCATAAGGAGAGCAAACAGACCAATTTTGGCTGAAAAGTTACAAAGCCTTCATCAGTGTAACTTTTCAGCCGAAACTGGTCTGTTTGTTCTCCTTATACTACTATAATAAATCTCATTGTCACTGTTTTCCTGGCTCTTGCTTTTTTGAATTATACCAAGAACTTTTGGAGCTGTGCAGCTACCATACTTGCAGGGTATTTACACTTAACTATACAATCATCAATAAATATTATAAACCTTTATATACACTATGTACAAGTGACCTGAACAAAGGAGGGAAAAATTAATAAAATATATGAAATTAGTAACAAAAATGTATAATAGTCAATTAATAAAGTATAAAGTTACACATGATTGTTTGTCCATGTTTTAGGTGAAATGCTCGATTCCTTCACCTTGATTTCTAATGTTGCTGTTTCTTTTCCATTAATCTCAAGAATTCTTCCAGAGTAGGTTCTTGTGAAGACTTCCACTTTCTAGTTATACATTTCCTTGCCACAGCTAGTATGGACCAAAGTAGGTATAGATCTTTTTTATTCATTCCAATAGTATCATTAACATTTAAGAGGACTAAAGAGTTGGTTAAAATAAAGGTATCTGTGAATATAGCTTGGAGAAAAATAGTAATTTCTTCCCAGAATTTTTTTATATTAATACAATCAAAAAATATATGAGACCAATCAGCTTTACAGTTTAAAGAACATGGATTCATCAAGTGAATTGAATTTGGCTAGTTTATCAGGTGTAATAAATGCCCTGTGAATATATTTCCACGTAAATATTTTCCATATTTGTCAATTAAATATTAAGTTAACAGAACATAAAAAAGTTGTTTTACTCTCAATTGATAGATTAGTGTGACATCATTTTGCTATGAAATTCCAATATCTTGCATTAGGGTTAGTTTTATATGTTATCAATATTTTGTATAATTTTGAAATTAGATTTGTCCAATTACAATTGTAAATAACTTCAGATATTAGACATCAAATCTGGACTAGTTTTATAAGGAGAATTCATAATTTTACTATTAAGATCCTTAACATATGATAATATGCTTTGTAGCTTTGTAGTATCAAACCATCTTCTGATGGAATGTCATATTTATTCTGAATTTGTTGAATATCTAATACTACTTGATTCTCTATACAAAGTTGCCAAGTGAAGTTTGTTTCCTCCCATCTAGTTAAGATAACATTATGAATTTTATTGAAGAAAGTCTAAAGGGTATTATCAAGTCTAGCCAAATCTTAATATCTGTGTTAGTATATATAAATTTTCTGAATAAATTGTAAATATTATTTATATAATTTAAGTTTGCTGGTTTTGTTATATTATATTGAATATTAACAGTCAAAATGTGCCACATCCTATTATTTTGTTCACTTAATATACAATTTTTAATTATTTTATTTTCATTTAGAAAAATAATAGTGTGCAATGTTTTCCATGTTGAAGAATAATTAGGATCTATCCAATTAATGATAGTTCTTAATATGGAAGCTTTTATGTATGATTCTAGATCTGGAAGTTTACTTCCACCCATTTCCCAAGATCTAATATGATGTGTATAGGCTATTCTATTTCTTTATGGATACCAAAGAAAGTTTAATAGAATTTTATTTCTTTCTTTCAAGATTTTCTTGTTAGGTACTATAGGAATAGCTTGTGCAATGTAATTAATTTTTGGAAGTATTGTCATTTTTATTATTTATAATCTGTCTTCAAATCTCAAGAACATTTTATTCCAGCTTACTATTAACATTTTTATTTTATTAATTATGTTGCTATAATTTGTGGCTAACATAGATTCCACATTATCACATAGTGTTATTCCTAAATATTTTATTATGGGAACTTGTTTTCCTATCACACAATTTGTAGTTAAGGTAAATTATCTCTTTTTATTCAAATGCATATTATTAGATTTTCCCTTTCTAAATCTAAGGCCAGAAATATGATAAAACCTTTCCACTATTTCATCTAGTTTTTGTACTGATTTCTCCAAGACAGATAACGTGAGTAAAACATCATCAGCAAATAACATAATTTTTGAATTGAGTTGACCATATACATCTATGCCTGATATATTAGAGTTGTGGTGTACTAATGAGGCAAATAATTCAATTCCTAAGGCAAACAGGATGGGAGACATCAGACATCCCTGCTTGGTACCTTTGGTTATTTTAATAGCCTTCAAGGTAAATGGCCCAAGTTTTACATAAGCCAAATTGTTTTTTATAAATATTCTTTATTAGCATAATAAAATTAGCAGGACATTCAAACAATTCTAAAGCCTTAAAAAGAAAATCCCAACTCAATGAATCAAAGGCTTTTTCTATATCCAAAGCTACTATTAGGGCTTCTTGGTTGTTTCTGTTTAGAAAATCTTTGAGTGTTAGAATTCTTTGTATATTGTCATGTGTGTGTCTTTTATAAATGAATCCTGTTTGATCCTCATTTATTGTGAGTCAATGATTTTTTAATTCTACTAACTAATATTGACATGAAGATTTTATAATCATTGTTAAGTAAAGATATTGACCTATAAGATTTACATTGTAAAGGGTCTTTGTTTTCTTTTATAATGGGTGTAATTAAGGAGTATCTCCATGACACTGGAGTTGTGTTTTGTGCTAGAATTTCATTCAAAGTTTTGTGAAACAATGATGGAAATATCTTACACAACTCATTAATTATTCCATTAATTTTTGGTGTTTTATTACTTTTACTTTCCTTGATTTTTTGAGTAATTTCTTTTAGAGATATTTGTTTTTGAATGTCTAACTTTAACTTTTCTGGCATCGTCTTTACCTTTACTAATTTCAGATCTAAGTTTGATGTATTAGTTATATGTGAAGTATCATAATGGTCAGAGAAAATGTTTAAATGCATCTAGTATATCATTTATATCCAAAACCTTTTTTTTCCTTCTTTCATGTATAATACTTGTAATATTATTTTCAATTGAATGCTTTTTTAATCTTATTGCTAAATTCTGCATATGTTTGGGTGATACTGCATAGTAACTAAATTTTAACCTTTTTACAGCTATATTAGTTTTGTGAGTTAGGATTTCATTATATCTTTTGTTTAAGTCTTCCAATGCTTTTTTATGATTATTTTGTGTGTAAGTAGATGAATTAATAGTGAGATCTGTAATTTGATTTTGGATGTTACATAATTCTGATTCCTACTCTTTTAACTTGTTTTTATACCATGAAATAATTTTTCCATTTAGATAGGCTTTCAAGGTATCCCAAAGATTAATTACATTTATTTCAGTAGTACAGTTTATATCTAAAACTAATTGTACTTCTGAATCTAACCAAGGTTTAAATTGTTTTAATTGTGTGATGTAACCTGGAATTCTTGACATAAAAAATAATTTCTTATAATCTGCATGTATTTTGAGAAATAATGAATTATGGTCTGAAAAGGGACAAGGGATTATGGAAAGTGTTATTATTTTTGAATTTAGATCTTGAGATATGAAGATTTTATCAATTCTTGTATGTGTCCCAAATCTGTGGGCTTGGTGTGAAAATAATAATGAATTGTTCTCCTTATAACTAAATGTATTAATTAGATTTAAGCTTTCTTCCCATTTCTTAAGTAGCTTCCCTATAGAACTTACACATACATTTCTTTTGTTTGTGGTCTCTGATTTATCCAATATACAATTAAAGTCACCTCCCAAAATCAAATTTCCTTTATATACTCTAGTTATTTGATCCATGTGTTTTCTTATTGTCCCAACCCCAATACCTGGAAACCAATATATATTTACTAATGTCCAGAGTATATTGTTATATTTTACTATTACTATGGCTAGGAGTCCTTCTTTATCTTCATATTTGTAAATGATTTGAGGCATAGTGATATTTTTTTCCATAAAATTAAAGTTCCCCTAGTCTTTTTCTTATATGTATAGTGAGATAAGATCATATATTCATTAGGATTCCAGCTAGAGGTGTCATTTGTTTTGAAGCGAGTCTCTTGAAGAAATACTAGTTGTACTTTATTTAATTTCATATATCTTAATAAAATAGATCTTTTCCTTGGATTGTTTAAACCATTAGTGTTTAAGGATAATATAGTCAAGTCTATTCTCAATATTTAACTTTACATCATATTTGTTTTGTATTATATTTTGTAATACCATACCAAATGTAAAATTTGTAACTACTGTGTTAATAATTCTCATTGTAGTCAATATATTAATTTTAGTCAAATAACTTAAAATAGAGTTTAGTTCAGGCCAATAAAAAAAAGAAAAAAGAAAAATTCCAAAATTACTTGTATAACAACAAGTATATAAATATTTTTGTAAACCCTGTAATGCACATGAAGTGAAATACACTTCCAATCTGCTAGATGAGAAGAAATCTAACAGACTGCCTACCATAACTTCCCTCATGAAAAAAGAAAGAAAAAAAGACTAACCCCTTTTGAGCTCCAGTACACCTTTTCTCTTATAGGTTTATAGGTAGGTACTAGGCTATCTGCCCGAAGGCATGTATAAACCTAGCCAGAATGTGTTGGCTGTTGCCACCCCCTTATAGGTTCATAGGTAGGTACTAGGCTATCAGCCCTAGGGCCTATACAAGCCCAGCCAAAAAGATACCCTGGCTTTTGCCACCCAAGAAAATGATTTTCCTGTGCCACTGTCGAGCAGAGCCACAGAAGTGATCCCCGGGGTGAATTTCCTCTTTCCCATCCAATCATCAAGAGTTTTCTTGAAGAGTGCTAATGAAGAGCTCTGTTTGATATAGATAGGTAGTTTATTCCAGAGTATGGGAAGTCTCTGGGACAGGAATCTATCCCTCCGGCATGTTCTGTTTATTGTGCTGACAAGGTTTAGGTCCCTAGACCATGTAGCTCGGAGAGATTGGGATTTTTTTATGTGGAGCATGACCAACAGCTCTGGGTTTGACATAGCTTTGTATGTTAGGCAGAGATCACCTCTGAGTAGGCAATATGCGACAGAGTAAATCTGGAGTTTTTTGAAACGGTCTGCGTAGGGCATCTGTTTGAGGCGTGTAATCCTCTTTGTGAGGTATTTCTGTGGCCTTTCCAGTTGTTGTAGATGTCTTGTGAGGTACATACCAAAAGGGGTGTTGTACTCTATAATGGGTCTAATGAGTGATGAGTAGAGGGGAACAATGACCTCTTTTTTTCTGGATGAGAAACCTTTTGTGATAAGGTGTGCCATGTAGAAGGATTTCCTGACTACTGTGGTGATGTGATTCTCAAAGGAGAGACTACTGTCCACCTGTGTCCCAAGGTCTCTTATCGCACTTTCGATGTTAAGTATACTACTTCCTATGTTGTAGTTCATGGGTACAGAGTTTTTACCAAAGGGGATGACAATGCACTTTTTGGCATTGAGCTTGAGGCCATGGCTTTGACACCAGGCATCGGTCTCAGTGAGGCCCTTTTGTAGGATGTCCACATCGTTAGGTGTTTCAGTTATGGCTCCTAGTTTGCAGTCATCTGTGAACTTCATTAGCCAAAGACCTTCTCTGTTAGCCTGTACTTCAGAGAAGTAGATACCAAACAGGAGAGGATCCAGGACTGAACCCTGTGGAACTCCACTTGTCACTGGTCTGAAGTCGGATTTGGAGTCTGCTACTTTCACAGTGTGGGTTCTGCCAGTGAGCCAGTTGGCAACCCATCTTGTGACATAGGGATTTATACCTAGTTTAGTGAGTTTATATATAATTCCAGAGTGGGGGATGGTGTCAAAAGCCTTGACAAGATCTAGATAGGCTGTATGAACCACCTTACCCTATTCTACGGCTTTGGTGACTGCTTCAAAGAAGTCTATCAGGTTTAGGAGACATGATCTACCTTTTACAAACTCAAACTAGGTGGGCTCCAGAGTTTGAAGATTACCATTGTCTTTGTTTATAAGTTCCATGATGATACGTTCCATGGCCTTGCAGACCAGGCTCGTCAGGCTAACGGGGCGGTAGTTTCTGGGGTCCGTGGTGGCTTCCCCCTTGTGGAGTGGAATAACCATCACTGTGCGCCATTCAGCGGGCACAACGCCTGAGGTTTGGCTATGCTTGAACATGGTACTTAGGTGGGGTGCCAGTTCATTCTGTAGTTCATGTAGAATGCAGCCTGAGATGTTGTCTGGTCCCATGGATGTTGTGTTCTTGGCTTTGGAGAGTGTGGTTTTTACCTGTGCAGCTGTGATTACAGGAACTTTGCATTCTTCCAATATAGAGATGGGCCGTTTAGGGGGTGAGAGGGGGGTAAAGTTAGCACTGAACCTATCTGCCAGGATGTTGGCAATATCAGTTGGGTCTGTATATTTAGTGCCATTGTGCTGTAACTCAAAGCAGATCTGAGTGTTGCCATTGAGATTCCTGACATAGCTATAGAATGCTTTGTGGCTGTCTTTACAATCAGTGGTGATTTTGTTTTCATAACTAGCTTTGGAGGATTTTATCAGGGATCGCAGCTTCTTACTGAGGCTGACCAGGGAGCTCCTCCACTCATGGGATTTTACTCTCTTTTGCAACAGTTTCTTTCTTCTGTTGTACAGTTTGTTTATGGCAGGGGCTTCCTTTTTTTGGAGGATAGCGTCTTGGTTCTGTTTGGGATAGCATAATCCATGCACTCATGTAAGTACTTATAAAGTGCAATTGTGTAGGATTCAGTAGTCATAACTGTATTGTCCATCTGCATGGGTGTCATGAAGTTCACCACTTCTGTCTTAAGAAGCATGAAGTTGGCTTTGGAGAAATGTTTTACCATGGTTTCCTTAATGGGGGGTGGGGCAGGATGTGGATATCTAGGGTGATTAGCTTATGGTTAGATCAGACCAATGAGGCGTTGACTTCAGGTGTGGAACACCGGTCACTTATCTTGGAGATTTAACAATATTAGTTATTTTCCCTATATAACTATTAATAATGAACTAACATAATGTATGGAAATAAGTATTGATTTGGTAATAAAATTTAATTTTAGATTAGATTAGACTTCTTTTTCAGAATATAATCATCCTATCATGCACTACTTAAACATTCATAAAATAAAATCTCATTTATAACACAGTAAATGTTGCTTAACATTAGTTCTCTATAGCCTGAGAGTAGTATATATACATATTAATAGTCTCCAGTATTCTGATATGACCAATATACTAATGATTATGTCAGATAAACACTCTCCTACATACTAAAAATATATTATAACTGTGTGAAGTAGATTTAGAAATGTATCAATAAATGAAGATAAATATGGACAAGTCTACTCAGAACACTTGACTTATACTACAAAAACTATGTAGTCCATAGAATGAACCCTTAGAGTTGTGTTCACTAGAGATGATAATGTAAATAGGTTTGAGTGAACAATACATGTCATAAATCTCTATGTATCACTCACATGCTTTCAATTAGAGACAAATGAAAGCATAACCAGATTCAGATTATTTTATGTCCACCCATGAATGTAGTTGTGACGAATTAAAAGAAAAATTGAAGAAAGACTACATTAGACCATAGTGATCACTCACTGATGATGAAACAGAAGCAATTTGCCCTGATAAATGGCCATGTGGGTGAGCAATTTATAAACTTCTTAATACTAATGCATAGTTATAATATCAATTCATATTATGAGAATATCATCACAGAATATTGAACAAAATGTTAGTCAAGACAGAGCATTACTGAAGCTGTTCTGCACAGCCACAGTTCCTTAGAACCTTTATAATAGATTGTTTATCAAAGACTGTGTCATGCAGCAAGATGCAAGAGTAGGCAGACTCCCTTCTTTGTTATTAGATTGTTAAAAGTAATGACACTAAAAAATACAAAACCTATTAAGCTGAACAGTGTCTTAAGAAATTGCTCTATCTCATAGCTACTTAATTAGTGTTCTACTTGAATTTCTCATCAATAATTACAATTTACAAACCTGTGTTATTTTACTACTTAAAGCAGTAGCAAAAGCAGACCATGATGACATTTTCTCATGGGCCCTTTACATTAAAGAAATAAAGATGAAATTCCAAGGTGAACTCATTTTACCAACCATCTCACTAAGAAACTGATAACCTTATTATTTAAACAGTTGCCAATATTCAGTAAAAATATCAGCTGCATAATAGTCAGCTATACAACTAATGTCTGAAGGATTAAAAGTAGTTTATGTTATAAATCCCTGCCTTAACCAGATGTGTAGCATACAGAATATCATTTAGGATTTGCTTTTCTTAGGAACCTATGTCTGTAAATGTGTAATTCAAACAATTCTTGGTAGAATGAATGACATCGAAACTACTTTATTATTCTAATTTATGTACAATTTTACTATAGGTTTCCCAGTACTTCCCCGTTATCAAGGCAACTCCCACAATATATCAACAGCAACTTGCAAGACTGTCTGAGATGCCAATTTTATGAGTTATAGAACCATGGCTTAAAGTTTTGGTCGGAATAAATCAACTGTTCATCATAGAAAATAAGTACACATACCCACACAATTTAGTAGTGCAGTTAAACAACTACTTGCATGTTGGTGTAAGAATTTTGGCTAATTACCAGCATCTTTGCCACTTTACTGAAAGTTGAACCCCACTTACCAAAGATTAGAAAGCACTAAAGGGTGAGGAGAGTAATCAGTAATTTACTATCTACTGTATTCACTATTTATTTGGTTACTACTTAATCAATTCAATTGAATATGTCTAGGCAGTGTGAGCAGAGGAAAAATAACAACACTGCAAAGTACAGGGTTTGCCATGTTATCTAATAAAGCAATGTGCACATTATAGTCAAATAAGCAGGAGTTATAAGTACAAGGTAATAAGTCCCTTTGTGGCTTCTGAAATTAGATTATTTCTGTTACCAGGTTAATGAAGTATCCAGTATAATATGTCTAAAACCTGTCTTAATTTTACTTATTATGTGCACAGAAGTATGTCACAACTGCAGCTGATGTGTGCATCTCACACACATATTTTCCTATTTACACTTGCAACACTGTAACAGATGCTTACAAAACTATCAGACATGTCATTTTACTGGATCACCATAGCATAGTGCATCTTATAGCCTAGGTAGGAATAATTCAGAAGCAAGAAAGGACTGTGTTTACTTCAAGTGTAACAGTGTAGTCTGTAATGCTTCTATTACTTTTTCAATTGGATGTTATTCAATGTTATTGTAAATTTTTCTTTTTTGTATTACCTACATGAAAAACAGCTACTCTGTCATTGATTTCACACCTATTCTTTTTATTTATTTATTTAAAAGAAGTCAGGGTTTGCCACAGCATGAAGTTATGGGAAAGAGTAGTGGAAGCAAGGTTAAGAAGGGACGTCATGATTAGTGATCAGCAGTATGGTTTCATGCCGGGAAAGAGCACTACAGATGTAATCTTTGCTCTGAGAGTGTTGATGGAGAAGTACAGAGAATGTCAGAAGGAGTTGCATTGTGCTTTTTGTAGACTTAGAGAAAGCATATGACAGGGTGCCTAGAGAGGAGTTGTGGTATTGTATGAGGAAGTCAGGAGTGCCAGAAAAGTATGTAAGAGTGGTACAGGATAAGTACGAGGGTAGTGTGACAGCAGTGAGGTCTGCGGTGGGAGTGACGGATGCATTTAAGGTGGAGGTGGGGTTACATCAAGGATCAGCTCTGAGCCCTTTCTTATTTGCAATGGTGATGGACAGGTTGACAGACGAGATCAGACAGGAGTCCCCGTGGACTATGATGTTTGCAGATGACATTGTGATCTGTAGTGAGAGTAGGGAACAGGTGGAGGAGACCCTGGAGAGATGGAGATAAGCTCTAGAGAGAAGAAGAATGAAGGTCAGCAGGACTAAGAATATATGTGTGTGAATGAGAGGGAGGATAGAGGAATGGTGAGGATACAAGGAGTAGAGGTGGCAAAGGTGGATGAGTTTAAATACTTGGGGTCAATAGTTCAAAGTAACAGTGAGTGTGGAAGAGAGGTGAAGAAGAGAGTACAGGCAGGATGGAGTGGGTGGAGAAGAGTGTCAGGAGTGATTTGTGACAGACGAGTACCTGTAAGAGTGAAAGGGAAGGTCTACAAGAGGGTAGTGAGACCAGCTATGTTATATGGGTTGGAGACAGTGGCATTGACAAAAAGGCAGGAGTTTGAGCTGGATGTGGCAGAATTAAAGATGTTAAGATTTGCACTGGGTGTGACAAGGGTGGACAGGATTAGGAATAAGTATATTAGAGGGTCAGCCCAGGTTGGAAGGTTTGGAGACAAAGCCAGAGCGGCACGGTTACGTTGGTTTGGACATGTGCTGAGGAGGGATGCTGAGTATATTGGGAAAAAGATGCTAAGGATGAAGCTACCAGGTAACAGAAAAAGAGGAAGGCCTAAGATAAGGTTTATGGATGTGGTGAGAGAGGACATGCAGGTGGTTGGTGTGACAGAGCAAGATGCAGAGGACAGGAAGAAATGGAAACAGGTGATCTGCTGTGGTGACCCCTAATGGGAACAGCCAAAAGATGATGATGATTTAAAATAAGTCAGGGTTTGTAGATTTTAATAATCCAAAGACCGTGTTAAATGAGCTTAAAACATACTGCTTGTGCAACTGATATCACACTAAAAGCGCTACCTTAACAACAGACAAGCAGGGGATTCCTTAACTGACTATTTTCACCTTAAATCTTTCATAGCAGACAAGGGAAGCTTTAACTAGTGGATGAGAATGTTTCAAATAACAGCATTGTTAGAACCCAGTAACAGAACGCTGTTTATAGTGACTCTGTTTTTTTCCACATTTAAAAATATGGATATTTATGTTACTTTTAAAATGGGAATTTGAAGTGTAGTGAAGTCAGTAAGCCAAAAACTATGATTAAAAATTTTCAGTTCCTATTATGCAACAATAAGGTGAACTAAATATACTATTAATAAAAAGGGAGATGAGAAAAAAACATTGGTGTATATGCTGTCTCTGTTCTTCCTTTACATATAACTAATTATACTAAAGTGAAAGATAACATTTGAATCTGGTTTTCCTCACTGCCTATGAATGAGATGTAACTATATTTTTAGAAGTCACTCTAAGTTATAAAACCATTTAACATTATCAGACACAACCACTAGACTTGTAATGAGTATGTTGCATAAAGTATAAGTTTAAGAAAAAGTATACATGTCTCAGAATATAATAGGCAATATAATAGATAAAATACATACATTTTGAGGTAAAGTCTAGAAGTCTATCCCCGGGATTCATGAAGCTCAGCGCAAGGCCGGCATTAGGCTTGCACCAACCGTGCGGCGTGAAGATGGTGCAGTAGTGCCAAATGCATATTAATGATGGCGTGCTGCCACCACAGCCATGTGCATAGGAAAGGAGCGCGAGTGCATAGGGTGTGTCGAAGTGCCACACGGAGGCGTGGAAATGTCAGCTATCAACGTGCAACCTAAAATGCTTGCATATAACAATTTGCAAGCAATAGTAATCACATCTGTCAGTGTCCGTGGATAGTGAAATGTATGCAAAGCATGCAAGACAGTTCTGCGAACACAAAATGAAGAAGCAAACACAAATGCACGGTAGGGAATAATGGGTCCCTATCCCACGAACAAATGGCATTGAAAACCGTGTGCCCGTAGTCCAATGCAGTGTAGATAGTTATACCAAGTGGAAGTGAAATGCCTCATATGTTAGCGCGCCGCCAATAGGTACATCCAGCCCAATGGTCCGGGTCATCAGCTGACCCATATTGTGAGGGAGGGTACACAGCTGGGCAGATGTGTCCACAACAAAAAAACACGATAAATGTAAATATCTAGCGACCATATGACTGAATTACATCCCACAACGCATGTAATAGTCACATACAATATGTATGTCCGTATTTCACATACCAAATGTGACAGGAAATAGAATAAGCATGTAAACGAAACAGGAGGAGCATATAAACTGCTACAACAATAAGGCAACATGTAGGCTGAAAGGAACAGTATTATCCGTAGCATTGACTGTGGGTACGTGTTGTCCAGTACATTTGGATATGTGTCCGGAATATATCCCGGAAAAGGTGGCATCCTACCAATGATTAGAACAGTCGGCCAAAATCCGCACATCAGCAGTCCAAGCCGAACTTGTCAGGATGTGTCACAGTTGAACAGGTATTACCCGGGTATACCAACTATGTCATGAAAGTTAAGTATGGGCGTGTACCTATGTGCGTGAGGTATAGTATGTGGAAAGTCAAACATGGCAGGGTAGTCCACACAATCATACAGGTACCTGACATATGTAGGGTATGCAATGTGTTACCTTGACCGTGTCATGGGCCATCAACCAAAGCAGTGATGGATGGAGTGTCAGGAATATGTGTGTGGGGGGGATGGGTAATGGTATAATCCTCCAAGGCGACACTGTGTCATATGCAGAATAGGTGAACCGGAGGTGTATGAGGGAGCAGCGGGTGAAGCAGAAAGAAACACAAAAACATGTATACACATCTGCAATACAACCAGACAGGCCATACTGTAGAACACAATCCCACAAACATATGAATATTAAAATGTGCGATACAAATGTACAGACGTGTCACCGGCACATACCCACAGATTGGTCCTGATGGAACTGGCCAAATCAAATGCAACACACCTGGATGCATAATGGACTACCCAGCATCCCCTCCACAGCACACAGCCCGCCCCCATACCTGAACATCCACCAAATCCAGTCATACTTGGCCTACTAGTTTGATGCAGCCACATCTACACATAGTGACCACTACGCATATGTAGTAGGTAGTGTCACCCTAGGCAGTTTCAGGATTGCAAACTATGTATCCCTTGTATGTAAAACCCCCAGCACATTTTCATAATGCCAGAAGAATGTTCGTTATCGGTCTTGTTTTGGTCTTGTTAAATTTTTGGATATCCTTTATGGGATAAGTAACCTGTGTAAACATTAGAATGGGTATGAAGACACAATGTCCAGTCCTGCAGAAATCTGGATACAAGTTGGAATGTGCAGTAGTGGTGCACGAGAATGTCCAGCCCTAGATGGTCATGCAGAACCTACTACCCAGGATCAAACACCTGCCCGTGACGCACTTGTCCCGACACGAATAAGCGAGAGAATATATTGCACACATTCGCATAGTGGCACATGGTATATGGGTGATGAAGGCACTGACATAAACAGAATACCCCCTGATCCACTGTGTGAGGGACAAGTAATGTGTGTGTAGGTGTGACCTGACCAACAATGATAGAATGCCAAATGTCCTGTGATTGTAGGAAATAACTATGTACCATACTGCAGTACTACATACTAGTGATATTAGGTGAACAGGTGGCAGAATACAGGTAATGACAGATGGCAACATGTATGAGTCAGAAACAGCATGTACCTCGACAAACATGAATGAATACATATGCTCTGTGACTGTAAATGTGCCTGGTTAATAGAATCAATCATTTAAGTGTGTCCCACAGGGTGTTATGCATTGTTCCTGATGCAGTGTTCATTCACACCCATTGGTATGTGAGTTCTGCTACTGATGGAAAGTGCATAATTTGCTGACCACCTTAGGTAGATGATAGCATAATAGAAGTGGTTCAACACCCATACGCCTGCGAGGGACACACCCATCTGGGCAGTTGTGTCCTGCAAAATGACAGTTATGGCACATGGCCTGTGAGTTCGGGAATGGAGGCTATATAGTGTGTGTAGTGGTGTCAGACATTAATTTGTTGCATCAAAAACAGCTACATGTAATAGGAAACAGTATTATCAATTATAATGCTACATGAATAACCTTAACGTATGCAAACCGTGGAAGTCGTCCGTTTACTACTGGCTGTGGGTATGTGTTGCCTTGACACATGTGATAGCTCTACATATAGGGTCTATAGGGCCGCCACCATTCTGAATGGCCAAAGTGGAACCTGCTCTGTAGACATGTCAGACGTACCAGGGCAGAACATACCTACAGCCATGCATAGTACAAAAATATACATATCGGTACAAATCAAAGCATAGTCTAGCAGCAGTAAAGTTGCTTATGCTACTACATATGACATATCGACATGTCAGGTATACAAGACCTGTAACAAGCAACCAGTACAGACATGTACAACATGAGAATGTCCCCTAATCAGGACAGTTGCAATGGCTAGAGTATTGTCCATACCTCTCAACTGTCCCTGCATTTCAGGCACGTCCCTGAGTTTGACTGAAAGTTTAACTCTGTCCCTCTTAATCCCTCCTAAAATTAGTGACTGTTGAAGGAAAGGTGGTGAATCACACTTACTGATTAATGACAATAAGTAAGAGTTATAAACTACTTTTACTTCAGAATATGTGTATTGAGTCATATACTCTGATTCTGTCAATGTCTCAAGTTAATAGCACTACTTTTGTAAAAGTGTCCCTGATGTTTTCTTGACCTGTCCCTGATTCTGTAGAAATGTGTCCCCGATTGGTGGAGAGGTCTGGTATTGTCACATGCGATATGCCTAATGAGGGACTGTCCCATGCAAAGTGGGAAAGTTGTCACTCCTACAGTCTCCCGTCGTGCAATCTGAAAGGTGGACAATGTGCATTAGGTATACGGTAGCATGACTCGACGGACAGCTGCGTTAACAAACTCAAGTCACATGTCAGCATTGCAGAGTATCGGTTCCCATGTATCAGGCAGATGGGAGCAGATCGTATGAGGAACATGCATATAATATGATTATGTCACTGGACAGGCCGCCAAGTCTGTACAGTCGAACGTCTGCCGTCGCAAAATGGTTACACATACCTGATACTGTAGTCATGTAGTCTGATGTAATACGCATCACAAGGGATCGCACACACCCAGCATGAGTGACAAATGTAAGTGGAAATGTCGGTGAGCGAGCGGCTGTAAGCGTGTTTGTCTACCAGTATGCCAGTAGTGCACTGTCAAAGAAATGTGTAGTCTAAACGTGTGTAAGTTGCTGTGACCAGAGGTCAGCAGTGCTTAACACTGTGCAAACCCACGCACAACTGCTCCTACCTGCTGGAATGTGCCTTACCCAGTCCATATCCAAAGGCGTCGGTCTGTCACCAAACAAAGAACCGCCCTATTCACGTGTTGGTAGCAGTACCCTGTGCCCATAGTTCATGTGAATTAACAATAGACCATGGCATATGCACAGACAATAGACCACACACACACACCATACAGCGCAGTCATCCAACTGTATAGCAATGTACTGGCAGATATGTCCGGACCACTGGTGTATGCATGCCTGGCCATCCTGTGTTTCAGTGTGTGAGCATGCCCAGTATGACTGTTATGCATGTTGTCAACTGACATTACCGTCATACCGTCATGTGTGTGAGCATGCCAAGTATGGTCAACTGTATCGCATGTGTCACATGTCCAGATAGTTAGTACTGTGTTGCTGACCCCTCCGTTCTACACAGACAGGTGTCATGCTGTGTCTGCAGGGTAGCTAATGGTCATGTGGCATTGGCAGTTGCTACATGTCTGCATAGCGTGGGGGGACATCCAACCACAACCACAGTCCTACACAGCACCGTGGGTGGCGCACATGACTCTCACATGTGTAGGTTTGATGGGGGGCACAGCCAACAGTTGTACACATCTGCCGCTACTGTACTGGTATGCTGGGTACTCCATGTCAGTGTGTGGACCTACCGAAATTGTTGGTTGGAGGGATACCAGTGTACGTCATTTCCCAGCTTTAAATACCAGCACAGTGGTGTTGGATGTCCTAGCTTACACAACCTACATCAAACTGCCTGGCCTGCTGTAGTCTGTGTGTGTCTTAGGGGGTTGGGGTCATTCATTGGGCATATCTATAGGCCATCGTATATCATTTGTCTGTATTGGTCCATATCTGTCCAGCTGCATGGAACGTGTGTGGGCTGTACGGACACACATGATGGTCAGCCCATAATCTGCAGTGGGTTAGGACACCCTGTGTACTACAGGCTACCATTGTGAGCCCCGTATGTGCTACAGAGGTCATGGTGCCACTATGGATGTGTACTGTCTACTGCCCTAATATTTGGCCACCACAGTCACTTGTATGCTCACATACATACCATAGCAATGGGTAAATACACATTCTAATACAACTGCCACATGTTAGGTCAATAGACATACCCTGGGTGTGTTCTGGACTTGAGGACGGTGCTGGAGGGCTGCCTATGTCGGATGCACACAGTGCACCTCCTATACATGGCCGAGCACAGGTAGTGTCATGTTTGGCATCCATTGTACTGTGTGCGGGTCAGAGAGGGGAAATCCGTGGGTACCTACTGTGTCAGTGCATATGCCTTGTGTTGCCTCTTTGCCAAGGGCAGGTCATACTGTGCACGGACTTTCGCCGACTGTGCCCTGCTCAGGTAGTTCCTTCACCAAGTCACACTGTGCCTGTACAGGCCTTGGCAGTGGTGTTGGGCTGTGTGGCCCTGCCCCATGCTGTTCCTGCTGCAACTGTTACTGCAGGATAAGATTGTGTAGCATAGCAAATACCATAACAACTTGTATGCATGTAGCTTGTGAATACTGCAGAGCTCCAACGGATGTGTCCGGATACCAGAACTGTGAACTGAGCATCCCAAACACATGCACAAGTATATGTCTTGCCTGTGCATCCGCCTCAGTATGGTGTGAGTGTTCATGTGTGTGTGCATTGCTGATGGGTGTCATCAGCCACGACACCAGTGTTTACCCAGCATCCCCCACTAGGAGACTGTAGGGGATGTCCATATTGGCATTGGTGTGCTACAGCTGTGTCAGAAGCCATATATCGGAATCATCATAGCTTCCAGGGCAGACAGCACACAGATGCAATCTCATGCCCTGGCCATCGCATATGGCCTAGCTGTTGGAGGGTATGCCCCTGCAGTGACTGTAGGCCCTACCCCGCTCACCGGGTGGTGCTACAATGTGTATGTGTGTGCAGGCTATAGCACTCAGTACCCCAGGGTAGTCATCCATGTGGTTGAACAGATGCATATTGCTGGTCTACTAATCACATGTGTTGAGGACATGTACGTGCTCACTAGCATGTGTTGACATGGCATCTGTGAACTGGTGCAATACTCTGGATGCAGATGCCTGTGAGATACCCATGATATCCCCAGTTGTGCTGTGTGAGGTACCTGTGGCTAGTACACCTAGGCCAACACATACCGTGGTATCCACTGTGATGTGTTTCCCTCGGCCTGTTTGATGTGTCAGGTGTGGCAGGCACAGGTCAACAAGCTGCTGTAGGAGGTCTCTGTCCACCCCATAGTGCTCCACCATCCCCAGCCCATGTAGCCCCTGGTAAGTCACCCTGGGTCTATAAAGTCTTATGTCACCCCAGTAAGGGTTGTTCGGCAGCATACACATCCTCACTGCCCCAGCTTCCTGCACATGTTGGTATATGTTGCCTGCTACAGCTTGTCTCATTTGGTTGGACTGTGTCGTGAAATGTCCCCGCAGGTATACAGCAGTGGTGTAGA
This sequence comes from Protopterus annectens, assembly GCF_019279795.1. NCBI lineage: Eukaryota > Metazoa > Chordata > Ceratodontiformes > Protopteridae > Protopterus > Protopterus annectens. Next base: position 824,411,271 of record NC_056744.1, read on the forward strand.
GTGTGGACGAAACCTGTGTGTATGCTGCTTGCTCGCATTACCATACTGTTCAGGTGCAGGCTGGCCATGTCATCTGCTGATTGTGCTGATCAACACCTGTTTGTGCAGCCTGTACACCCTGACTACCCCACCACTGCTGTCATCCCTCCCAATGTCACCAGGCAGGTATAGACACACCCCTAGCTTAGGTGTGCTAAGGCAGGAGCACTCCCAAGGCACAGTTCTGCAATGTACTTACAGTATGCCTGACCCCCCTCCCATGCTGTCAACTATATTTGAGACCTGCACCCAGCTGACTACACACATACACTCCAGGGACCAGCATCACACCCTGGTGATAAATGGGATACACTATTGTCAACCTCATCTGCATAGTATAGTCTTCTAATGAATAGTTATATGACCCATACCGAACCTCCAAATTAATAACCACTGCTCAGTGTCGCTCAGATCCATACACAACTGGCAACAGGTGCCTTACTATCACCATATTCAATGTCCCATGGTCTTCCCAGCAACAAAATAACCAGTGTCTACACGACTATAACCTGTGACCCTGCACACTACAGATGATGTGCATTACCACCACGCCATGGCAGATATACATAGATCCCAGGTTATCACGTACAGATCATCTGGCACAAACATTCAATAGTGCTGATGTCCCCAGACATATATGTTCACATCTATGTCCACCTCTATATCTACATATATCATATATATATTATTTGTATACATATATACATGGATATATATATATATATATATATATATATATATATATATATATATATATATACATACACACATATACATGTACACACATATGTAGATATGGCATTTATATCACAACAGCGGACCACATGACAGCAATGCATTAGACAGGAATGAAAAGGAAACTACATGTGCCACCTGCATCATGTAGTGTTGTTACTATCAAGGCACGTGTGTTTTGTTGCATCACATGGGTCAGACCGTATCAAGGGTAAGAGTAGGGCTGCTGACAGTTACTCACCAGACCTATTGGCGAATGTATGTGTTGACAACCCAGTGTCTTGGCAGAATATGTGGGCTGTGGACACTATATAGGTCAGCAACAAAACACACTGAACACATCCCGCAGCTAGCCACCCACAGATACCAACACATACGGTATAACTGCCAAACACACACACACCTGCCATGCCTTGGAATCGAGCACCTACCTGTCTAGTCTACCACACTACAGCATTATGCAGTAACAGAACGTGCTACCGAGTTCCAGCATCACCGCACTCCCACAGGCATACATCTAGGTGGATGACATCATCCACAAAGGCAAAGACGCCGATAGGGAATGTATGGGGAGTGAGCCATCTAAAAGCATTACTCTGTCCCCAGGCAGCTGGAAACACACACACACACACAGACACACACTTGGCAGGGCTGGGAGTAGAACATACACCTAACTACGTTATCACACTACAGCATTACGCAGTTACAGAATGCGCTACCGAGATTACTGGAACACAGCACTCCCAGAGGCATACTTCAAGGTGGATGACATCATCCGCAAAGGCAAAGACGCCGATAGGGAATGTATGGGGAGTGAGCCATCTAAAAGCATCACTCTGTCCCCAGGCAGCTGGAAACACACACACACACACACACACACACACACACACACACACACACTTGGCAGGACTGGGAGTCGAACATACACCTAACTACCTTATCACACTACAGCATTATGCAGTTACAGAACGTGCTATCGAGATTACTGGAACACAGCACTCCCAGAGGCATACTTCTAGGTGGATGACATCATCCGCAAAGGCAAAGACGCTGATAGGGAATGTATGGGGAGTGAGCCATCTAAAAGCATCACTCTGTCCCCAGGCAGCTGGAAACACACACACACACACACACACACACACACACACACTTGGCAGGGCTGGGAGTCAAACATACACCTAACTACCTTATCACTCTATAGCATTACACACTTACAGAATGTGCTATCGAGATTACTAGAACACAGCACTCCCAGAGGCATACTTGGATGACATCATCCGCAAAGGCAAAGACGCCGATAGGGAATGTATGGGGAGTGAGCCATCTAAAAGCATTACTCTGTCCCCAGGCAGCTGGAAACACACACACACACACTTGGCAGGGCTGGGAGTCGAACATACACCTAACTACCTTATCACACTACAGCATTACGCAGTTACAGAATGCACTACCAAGATTACTGGAACACAGCACTCCCAGAGGCATACTTCTAGGTGGATGACATCATCCGCAAAGGCAAAGATGCCGATAGGGAATGTATGGGGAGTGAGCCATCTAAAAGCATTACTCTGTCCCCAGGCAGCTGGAAACACACACACACACACACACACACTTGGCAGGGCTGGGAGTCGAACATACACCTAACTACCTTATCACACTACAGCATTACGCAGTTACAGAACGCTACCGAGATTACTGGAACACAGCACTCCCAGAGGCATACTTCTAGGTGGATGACATCATCCACAAAGGCAAAGACGCCGATAGGGAATGTATAGAGAGTGAGCAGTCTAAAAGCATATTACTGTCCCAAGGTAGACATAGACAAACACATGGCAGTGGTGTGAGCGGGACAACTGCCTATCTACGGAGCACTATTACAACACTACATAGATACGAGATGCGCCACAGACAGTACACCCTTCAAGACAGTCAACCAGTGTGTTCAATGTAGGAATCCATCCTGACGTGGGGTATGGACATCTGTTGCCTGGATGACCACCATCGCTATACAGGATGTCAATGGCCATGCCCATACACAGAGGCACATCACCGACACAAGGTGTCACTGGGCATGCTCACACACTTAGTATCACATGTCCGTTTGGAATGTACTGTGTGTCCATCTATACAACGGCATACTGGGCATGCTCACACACTTAGTAGAAGTGAAGGGCTGTCTTGCATGCACACAGATTCTAAACACGGAAGGGCACAGTTTGGAATGTACTGTGTGTCCATCTACACAACGGCGTACTGGGCATGCTCACACAGTAGTAGCGAAGGGCTGTCTTGCATGCACATGGATTCTAAACACGGAAGGGCACAGTTTGGAATGTACTGTGTGTCCATCTACACAACAGCGTACTGGGCATGCTCACACACTTAGTAGTAGCAAAGGGCTGTCTTGCATGCACACGGATTCTAAACATGGAAGGGCACAGTATGGTGTTACTGTCCCCACGTACATGAAGGCCACTCACATGTACTGACCAGTACACACTCAAGAGCCATCACAGATGTCTCAGGTGCAGATCACAGAGGTAAATGCTGCATTCTACTATGTAGCCCTCAGACATCACCATGTCCTTGGACCAGCAACACACATCCATACATTACCACAACACCATGTGACTCATGACCAGTGGACTGTACATAGGTCTACAGCAACTGTGCAGACTACACATGTACTGACAGGGTTCCATCATGTGTTATGCAATGCAATGATACCACTGTTCATAACCAGGTCGGCTCTACACATAACAGGGGCCCTGGGTCTTACACAGCTGTAACAGATGACCGTCGCTGTACACCAAAGAACACACATGTTTGGATATGACATACATGTAATCGCAGTGGATATGTACATGGACCACACACACACACACACAACACATATGTACATAGCATAGCTTTTGCTGTCCTCCTTGCAGACAAGTGGCTACAGCAATCACACGCATGCACATGGAAGGTAGGTCCATGGCTGTTGAATGCTAACAGTACATAAGGTAGCAATGTTGACCGAGGTAACATTCCCTCTGTACTAGTTACCCATGACAACCATCATATCATACAACAGTCCATGTGTTATGTATGTCATCACACATGTCCACCAATTGCAATGCATACAAACATGGCTACATGACAGGCATGTAGGACCAACACACATGTACATGTAGTGGTGTGCATGCAGCTACCATGCATGTGCAGTAGCTGATGTATGTAATTCATCTGTGCCTAACTACAACATGCAGTTGCAATGCAGCCCCATCATTGACACCTGTATATGGTGAAATACTGACAGTACAGTAGGATGTACATCAGGTATGGATGGATGTGTGTACATAAAGTGGTGATCCACCTTTGCAGATGGATGTTTGCCGAAGACGGCTCACAGGTGTGTCACAAGCCATCCTACCATTACATGTGCAAACAGTATGCTATGTTACTGTTACTTGACGGTGAAGACATACAACCTACACAGTGGTCAGGGTGTTACTGACTGTAAGTCACTTGACACCTGTAACACTTACATCCTCCCATGTGCATATAGCAGCACAATTGCCAAAGGTAGCATTGGTACACATAATGCGGCCAATACTGCTGCATGTCTGTCAGACGTATCATCATATAGCAGGTGTATCATTCACAGTACTGCCATGTGTGTTTGCTTGTGTGACCATATATGCCACATATGGTGGGGAATACATCCCAATTGTTACACACCCCTGTACACTGTTGTAGAGATCTGTACATACTGCAGTGTGGAAAGCATGATGTAGGCAGGGGTGGTGTGTGTATCACACACATGTCAGCTATCTGTATGTGAATGACATTTGTGGACTCCACAGTGTGTGTGTGTGTGTGTGTGTGTGTGTGTGTGTGTGTGTGTGTGTGTGTGTGTGTGTGTGTGTATGTATGTATGGCTGTCTGGTGCATGGAGTGAGGGTGTATGCTACCATACAGAACAGACAGGATCCCTAACCCCTCATGGTGATGCAGTCTACTACCCTGTTGATGCCATCGGTCTCAGCCTTACTGGCTACCTGTACATGTTCATTCTCTGTGTCGCGTCGTGTGGGTGCACAGTACTGTGAGGGTGATTACCACATAGGCAGGGGTCCTCACCTCAACACTATCGAGTGTGCGTTATAGTGTTGTTGACCCCGTGAGTGTGGGCATGTTACTGTGTGTTTCTGTGTATGTCTGTGTGTGTTCTCATCCTGTAATGTGACAGGGTATTACTGCTACACAGTGAGGCCTCATGCTATCAAGTGGCCTCTAACGTTATCATCGGCCAGACCGCTGTGTAAACCCCCCGCACCATGTCAACATACCTGTGATGTGACCTGGTATGGATGTCACGTCTCTAGCCACTGTAGCCTATTAAACAGCCCACATGCTTCTGGATCAGTAGATGTGTGGACATCTGTGGAATGGTAGCCTTTCTAACAGTGAGGTTGAGGCTACGTATAGCATGCTGGTATTGCCATACATGCCTGTGAGTACTCCACATTTACACATGTGAAACTGCAAACACTGCTACTTATTGGCACATGCAAGTAGACCTTAAGGGGGGAAGCAGGGCATCATTACCAACATGCTGTTACTGTTGTTACCAAGACACATACTGTGAACATACAACAATGCACTCCAACTGCAAACACTGTAATGTAATGGCACATGCAATTGGACCTTAAGGAGGGAAGCAGGGCATAATTACCAACATGCTGTTACCATTGTTACCAAGACACATACTGTGAACATATAACAATGCATTATAAACCTTACTACATGGTATGTCTGGTGCATGTCAACAGTACACAACTAATGTCATATACACTTATCTCACTATTCTGTTCACCCTGTGCATCAGACCATATGAGCATGTCCCTGCACCAATGGTGTGGATGACAGGGATGTGGCACAGGCATCATCATATGCACAGGGTGATAATGTTTGCCAGGGGCATAGGCTGCACCAGTGGATGACATCATGTGTGTGGGTAAGGTCCGGTGATCTGATTGGACATGTGTGGTCGATATGCATGTGGGTGTTGCGGTGCCCTACAGATGTTTCTGCTGTGTGCGTGTATGTGTGCACACAGTTCTGCCTTTTGTCAGGCCTACACAGGGGTATTATTGACAGCTCCAGATTGTACAGACCAGGATGTACAGCTCACTGTGTCTGGCCATGGCCATGTGACCTGTGCCTGCCAGGGGTTGCATGGGCACTACCAGGTGGAGGTACAGATTGGCTACTGTCCGATGACACTTGTCCACTGGAACCGTGTCCCCGCTGGGAATGTCCAGGGCCATGTCCCTGTGGCCTGCTGTGTCCTGGTGTGGACAGCGCAGCACCAGCTGCACTGCTACTGCTACCGGCACTATGGGAGCGGGCATGTGAGGTGGCTCATTCACATTGACCTGCACTAGGTGGTGTAGCTGGCCTACGTCCACATGGCCTATGCCTCACTCCTACCAGATGTTCCAGCACAGACAGCTCACGCTCAAAGATTGCCATGCCATGGTCAAGGATTCCAACCATGTCACCCAATCGCCTGTCCAGAACATCAGCAATCTGCTGTTGAGCATTTGCCAATGCCTGGATGTTGTCATTTAGAGTATGGATAGCAGCCCTCTGAAGCCTCTGCCCTTCACTGTTCTGCCATTCAGCACATGCCTGTGCCACCATTACAGTCTGGAACATGTGTCTGGTGACACCAGCTGCTGCGCTCTGTCCTGCAGGTGCATGTCTGCCAGAGGTCCTCCTACGAGCAGCACTGGCCACATGCCTGTGTGGCACATCTGCAGTCATTACACTGACACCATGGTGTGGAGACACACCTTCAGTAGCCACCACACGTTCCTGTTCTGAGCTAACACACGCTGACTGTCCTTCCTCTATGGCCACTGGTGATGGGGTATGTGTTGGCATGAGAACTGTGTGCGGGGAAGAGGGGGACATAGCTGGGATGGCAACCATTGGCACAGATTCAGCCCCTGACAACCCTGCCTGTACCTCATGCATATGTTCATCACTGCTAGTATCTGTGGGGACACTAACATCAGATGGACCGCAGGAGGGTAACGCACCTACATCACCTGTGAATGCAAAGAAAGACTCTACATTACAATAGACACACAGACACACCATGCATGTGATTTGACAGACGGCATGCAGCATGCATGTGACGGCATGCAGCATGCATGTGATACAGCAGACGGCATGCAGCTCAGACATTAATAGTGGTAGTTAGCATACCTCCTGGGTTGCACACAACAGCAAGCAGGTGTCATATCAGTAGCAGACGGCATGCAGCATGCATGTGATACAGCAGACGGCATGCAGCTCAGACATTAATAGTGGTAGTTAGCATACCTCCCTGGGTTGCACACAACAGCAAGCAGGTGTCATATCAGTAGCCATGCAGTTCACACAATCATGGTAGTAAGCATGCATCCCTGTGATACACCATGTGGACCAGCACAGGTTAACAGTACACATGGCTGAAGTGACCTTGACATGTAATCTGCTGATGTGTGCATTGACATGCATACATGTCTGACACAATGGTGTCCTGACACATGTACAGCATTGTAATGGGTATCACATTGCAGTGTTGTCTGTATGCCCTACAGATAGAATGCACTTTTAGCAAATGTGCATGAGCATTGAAGGGTAGTGTGAGGTGTCTACATTGCTATACAGTGTGAAGTACAGACACTGTGCCATTGCATGGCATCATGAGGCATCTATAGTGCTATACAGTGTGTAATACGCACACAGTGCATAGCCATAACTGCGTGCATACACATTACATAACTGTGGATTGTGACCCACGTCGCTGAGGTGTATACACACCAAACCATGCTGTGTCATGTGACAGGTCACTGGAAGACCTATGGATGACACCCCTGCACAACTACTACAAAGTCTTAGCTGCCTGGCAACCATGTCCACACATGGCAGACTTGTCAATACACCATGTCCCACATGACATTAATGTACCACACACACGAGGTGCACGGCTGACAGTGATGTCCTACAGCAGCAAGGGAAATGTACGGTATCTGTGGCCTGATGTGGTGTTAATGTCTGTGGAAGCTGTACAGGTGACTACTGTCATGCTATGACACAGTCGTGATGTTCAACACATCTTATATGGTCGAATTAAGTGACACCTCCACTAGCTGTGCACAGGTGTTTAGGATGTCCAGTGTTCCACATCAACTATATAATCAGTCAACTAAGGCTATAGTTGGACCATGTGTGGACAATGTGCAACAGGGTGTATACACATCACAACTACTGTGTGGCTACATGTCTCTGGCCATCCTCCATGGCCATGTGTGAACATGTGTTGGCCAAATGTTTGTGATGGCCATCTATCTCACATGTCTGTGTTGTCCCATATGACATACACCCATAGATGTCAGATATGTCACTGTCCACAGGGCTATGCAGACAACGGGTTGTATGTTTGGTATGTGGGGTATGTACTATGGGATAGTGAGACAATATTTCAGCCGCAACACTACATGTCTGGGACATGTCAGATGGCACATCACAATGTGTGCACCCATTGCAGGGGCATATTACACAATGGTGACTCCTGTGGGCTGCCCATATCCCAGCTCACTGTGTGGTACTGTTTGCATACCACACATGTGTTGTTCCAATGTATAGTACATATGCCTACATTGAACACCTCCACCATTGTATGCACAGCTGTCCACACATCTAGCAATGACAGGTACTGTGGTTTCATGTCGGTGTTTCATTTAGTTTGTATATATTGCACATGGGTAGCCAGTGTGAATGATGACAGATGCGACCTGTATATCGTGACTGGACCATACATTATGTGTACATGTGTTAACTGGCCACATGGCATATAGATATATGCATTAACATGCCTGATACTGATAACTGTCTCACCTGCAACGGACTGATGTCTGTGCGGCATGCCAGAGGTACCTGTATAGGGGTGACACAGCAGTTTGAACATTATCCATGACTGTATGACAGCCACAGGGTGCACTGTGCATGTTAACACATTCACCTGTACAATAGCATATAGTATGCACATGTGTGCATACACAGGGTAGCATACTGTAGTATGTGGCATGTGTGTAAACATACCTTGCATATGATGTTACATTACATATTGTACAGTGACACATGCAACTAAATGGGATATAATAGTCATATGTGCAGTAGTGACTTACCAGGCAACTCCAGGCTCATTGGTTGGGAGACACCCACCTCCACGATGGCAGCTAGTGTTTGTGGATGCTGTTCTGAGGGTGTCCCCAGGCTGGCCAGTAGCTCCTCGGTGTGTGTGAGTGGGGGCTGGGTTGGTGGGCCACCACCTGTTCCACCTTGTTCCCTGGTGATTGCATTGGCATGCTGTTTTGCATGTCATATCAGGTCCATGCAGTGTCTGCGCACCTGCTGGTAGGTGCGGTTATGGCCACCCACATCATTAACCCTCCTGCGAAGGTCCTGCCACAGGTCATCATGCTGCTGGGCAAGCTGTGGCACATGGCTGAACAACACCTTGTAGTTCTCATGGAGGTACGGGATGAGGGCATCATCCTCCTGGCAGCTATACGCTGGCAGGCATGAATGAGGCATTATCTGGAAGACATAATGATGGAGACAGGTCACAGTATCACAGAGATGTACAGAGATACAGCTGCACATACATTTGTATTAAATCTAGTACATCTGAACAGTTATCTTTGCAAATCGTCATGACACTGACATGACTGCCATGTTTGTGTCACACACATGTAACACCCGTTATGCATTGGATATCATCACCATATATGTGTGTCACCTCATTACATTGTTCATACTCCATGTGAATGCTGTCTTGATGTGGGCATGTCTGTTTGCCTGTACTGGTGTTCTTACCTATCAGCACATGCCTGGATGTGTCCACAGTAATGCTGTTGACCTTGATGCTGTGTATATGTCACATATCAACACATACACTGCCTTAATGGACATGAGCAGTGACAATGCACACATACACATGGAAACCTTTACATGCATGTGTTTTGCCATATACATCTACACGGCACTGTACAGCAGTTCAACATCCTGCCACGTATCGCCTGTGTTGCACATGTGATAGACATGGGACAATGGCTAGCCAGACGTCATTTGCAGGGATGGTTATCAACTATGGCATGTACGGGCAAGGTTTTCTAGCTGTATCCGACAGCCATTTTGCCACCGCGAGGTGCATCAGTGCCACATTACTGATCCAGACAGTTAATAATACATCTACCATGCGGTCATCGCACCATGTATGACAGAGATGACATGTGCAGCTTTGATGGACAGGGTTGCATGGTATGGCAGGAGTATGTAACATGTATGGCACAGGGATCTGTCCAGCATGTGGTGATCCTTGTAGTAGGATGGTGGCTGTCCATGACATATGTCTTTCAGATCAGGATATGTATGTGTAGCATGTCCAACATCACAGTGTAGCACATGTCTTTATGCAAGGTAGCCAGCATGCTGCATAGTGGAGGTGAGGATTGTGAAGGCTGGTATCGCCCATCCACGCATGGCCAATATCCCTTAAAGGTGATATGTGATCCGATATTGGTCACCCGAGTGCTGAGTATGCCTGTGCAATGATCTCCATGCTCATGGATGGCACCCTGTCATGACATGGGTGCCTCGTATGACTACCTAATAGGCCTGGAGATGTCACCAACTCAGGGAGGTGAACTGCACAGCACCATCCCTTACACAGTGTCCATAATGTTGACCGCTGCCTAGGTGGTAGTTAATGGGTACAGGGTTATTCACCTAGTGGTGACAATGCTATTATCAGCTGTCAGATTGTCCACATATGTCACACACCTCACCCACAAAGCCCATTCTGTATGTTGTCCACAACACTGAGACAGCTATTGCTCCTAGGTCATGGACATTCACATCCTTACATACACAGATGCCTCCCATTTGTCTGTGTGGTATGGGCTACACTGAGGGGGGAGTACACAACATTAACCCTGTTTTACGGTAGCTGCCACTGGTGTGATATGCACATGTCACTCAGACACCTTTTGTAGTGTTGCTTCTGTCAACAGGCCACTGGTAGAACACTCCTGTGACATACAAAGGTACATCTAGTATACTCAGTGTAGCTGGAACATGGTATGGGTGATGATGTCCTATGACCTGTCACAGGTATGCTATGCAGTGTGAAATCATCCGTACTGTCATCTACTTCTGTACTGCTAACATCTACGTTGATAAAGGTTCATAGACTTGCAGACCATACTCAGCAGGGTAATAGTGCAGTGCCTCCAATTATGACTGTCGTCTCCACTTGTGGGTTGCAGTGGGTTGATATTATCCAACACCCTATCTGTATTGCATATTCATGCTCAGCACTTGTTCAGAACATGTGAGCACTTCATGAGCTACTGATTACTATAGCACCCATTCCAACTCATGTCTTACAAGTACACTGTCTGTCCTTACATTTCCAGCTTGCTTACAGTACAACAGCTGTTGTACACACGTAACTCACATATCTTGTGAGACATGGTTGAATATACAGGCATGTCCAAGTGTCACGTACCAGTGCTATTGCCTGTCTATATGATGAATATGGCAAACATGTGGCAATAGAGCAATTGTCTCATGTACACAGTCAATGCTCACCTCCCAACATATGACACTACAGCCTGTGGGAGATGCACATATGTGGCCATGCTGGGGGTAATGCTCTCACCAACCCAGACTGGACCTGACATTCATGTGGGGATGTTTAACATTTGCAACACACCCCACTCATCACATAGTCTCACTAGATCTCCACCACCACAGGCCACACATAGTATGAGTACGACATTTGCAGAACCTCTCCATACTCTGTGTAGGCACCAGAGGCAGCCCCATTACCAAACACAACAACAATTACTTATAGCCCACAGACTCATGTGTGCCCATCAACTACAGCCAATAGGGTGTTATAACATACCCAACACACCGGTCATAGGTGACTCTGTAGGCGGTCACACTGATACACCAGGGATCACTGCAGTGGCTGTACTGTACAGAGGTGCAGGTAACACATGGCTCTGCTGTTCACAGACAGGACACTACCCTAGAGAGGTGCCACCAGTGTAAACACTGTAGTTGGGCTTACACATAGACTTGCCAGACAGCATAGTACCTCACTATGTACCTGTGAAGCTATTACATGTCCTTTGTGCATGGTTAATTGAGTTGCTCTTCCATTTCAATTAGCTATCATGCTGTTACAGTGTCCCATGACTACAAGCCATATGTATCCTGTTATTGTGTATCGTACATGCCAATTGACGATACCTTTTGTTTGCATGATATAACAGTTGTGCTGTGTAGAATATCTGACATATCTACCTACAATACTGTACATTACACATATTTTACACATTATCCCATAATGCAAAGCATACTTGCACAGCAGGACCACCTTAGGCATGTTATTGTCGTTATATGCCCATACACATGCCTACTGTGATGGTATATCAACATATACTATCCCCTGCTATGGCACGTACTTGTTGGACATACCCTACCACTGACGGCGGGTGGTGTGGAATTGTTCTGTTTAAAGCCCTCATGTAACATCCCTTGTGGTGTATGTGATGTTTACATTGTGGCCCACAGCAGGACACACAATTTCTACAAACGTTGCTATGCTCAACAAGACATCACTACAGAATAACGTTTCCCACTTTATGCATTGCATACAGTTTTAATTAATACAAAACAGGCTCTAAGTACACTAACATACTGAGTGTTCTACATACCTTGTTAGCGTTCCGAATCTTTGTAAATATCTCTCTTACACCTTTACTGTTTAAACGGTTCTAGGGTATGAGCATATGGTTTGAATGTATGGCAAGTCATCCTTATATACGTCAATACCTGTAACATGTGGTTTCCTGCCACCAATTGGTGTTCCTGAGTAAATTATTACATGCACATCAGCTGTGCAGCTACTCCATTCGCCAATTACGCGGCAACAGTAGGGTATAATTTAATTCTCCACTTGGGCGTTGCCCTTTTGCCCTACCTTCGAGGAGACGGACTGTATGTGTTTTGTTGTGAGGAATTGCAACTGATATTTGTAGAGACACGAATATTTTGAATTCATGTCCCTCGTGGATTGTGTGTAATGGCTAAAGTATGTGGTTCTACATGTGAGTGTACCTGTCTTCTCAACCGTCTGATAAGGGACTATTGCAAACAAATCCTGTAACATCACCGTCTGTTCCATTATACAACAGTTATGATTTCACATGGCGCCTTTACAAATGTGTCTCTCACAAGGTATGTTAATGATTCTGCAGATGTAATTGAGTGAGTGGATGTTTGTGATGTTATTACAGTCTGTATTGCAATTGTTTCGGGTGTGGGGGAGATGTAGGTGGGTGTACATAGCATATACAGGTTTGTGGGGACTGCATTCCTACATATTCCATATACGTGTGTGGGCTCCTTCCCTAATTGAAGACCTATCACTTAGTAGACTGAACTATGGTTGTTACAGGCTTATACATTGAGCCATTGTTAATTGGTTTCTATATAGTATGCAGGTGAGGTTGATACTTCCATACCTCCGGAAATACAGCGATATGTAAAGGAATGTTACTAAATGACAGCTGTCTCGTGTATTTCTGTCACAGATATTTGCACTCATTGCAGTTGTGTTGGTGACTGAGCCTCTTTGGCATGGGTTGCCACCTTTTCAAATGGCCATAGTGGGACATTTGCAGGACACACATTGGTGTTTACAGGCCGACACATACCCACGGTCAGTACACAGGATAGAACATACTTTTATCCTGAATACATACTTATTCTTGTAGCACTTTAGCTACTTATCATGTTTCATGTAACATTTACGTTTTGTAGATACAGGCATAACTATTTAATGCAACTGTTACATAATATATGGGACATAATTATGTCCTACAATCTCGGACATTTGCCCTTTTTAATATTTTTTGTCAGGACACAACTGCCCAGGGAGGGGCTGTCCCTCTTAAAGTGGAACAGGTGGTACCGTATGCCTACGGCCAACTATGACCACACCTACCGTACTGCTCTACCTCTGAGCTAGCACTAACAGACACATGATGCAAACACACACACACACATTACAGTCCCACAGAAACGCACATAGCACCCTCAACACGCACATACACAGACTACAGCAATCACAAAAACAGCTGAACACAGTACCTAAGTGGACCGTAACACCGGCAGCGATAACTAAATGTCCCTTAATATCATGATAATATTACACGCGGTTCCAGTGTTCCATTACTGTGTTCTTTCGGTCTTTAAGCCTCGTGATTATGCGTGTCGGTATGTGACACATTCCATAGTTGGCAGTATCCTATTTATTTCTACCTCCATGGTTGTGTACATGTCATTGACCTATCTATATATTTGCAGATATAGGTGAATCCGTATATATCAGCATATATCTCTCGATCTCCCTTTCTATCTCTATTTTATATATATATATATATATATATATATATATATATATATATATATATATATATATATCTATAAGAGAGAGAATGAGAGGGAGAATACACCTTTCATTGTGTACATGTCAGTGTATACTGTTTCCTGGACTCCGCACATTTGTGTTTGAACCTGTCACATTACACACCTGCCGTTGATACATCTTGGGTAGCTTAGTATTAGGTGATTGTGTACATGATTGCATGTTCTACTCCTGGCAGTGGTCGTTTTACCCTTCAGAGCAGGCACTATTAGTACAGGGGTGAATAATGCTAGTTTCACCTGTTCTGGACATCACTGACCATGATCTGCGCGATATTCAGAGAAGCTTAGCCCTGTTTCACGCATATCCATATGGTCATGTTTAAACGACGCTTACCAGCACTGGACAATGCATATTCCCACTAACATGTGCTAAACCTGATCTGATGACCTGCATCCACCATCCATTATTCGTGCCTTCGGGATTACGTAACGTCCCTTGCAGGACGTGGTACCGGGAACATGCACGACAGTCAGTGCATTTACCACTTGGGCATCTGGGATTTGTACACGTGTTATGGCATTTTGTATGTGGACTGTACTACAGCTGTTACTCCATACTGCAATCAAATGGGTAACTCAGTTAGTTTACATATGGATGAGACCTATTAATGGTATGTCCAAGTGATGTTTAATGGATGTGCCCCAGCATTAGGAATGTATGTCACAGTGAGCCACACACTATAATGTGCTACACCTTCACACAACCATAGGTGGAGCATGCTGGGGTGACAGATACCTGTCATGGGTACACCCCATGCTTTGCCACTACATCCATGATTACATTGTATGGAGCCCCTCATTTACACACCAAGGAATCCATGCAGAGTGTGTGGGGAACAGTGATTACACACATGGATCCCACAATTGGCTCTGCTCCACTGAGGGTCAGTTGGTTACTCGATGTGGTGGCGACAGCAGACACTGTTTGGCTTGATTGATGAATGGCCTCTGACAATCGGGCGTGTACCTACCGATGTACCTAGGAACCTATACATACAGTACCAACATATGCTGATAGGTGTGTGTACTGTTCAGTTGTTGACATTCCTTGTTCCAATACCTGTTGTGTGTGCAATGGTTGAGGGCTGCCTATGTAGGATTCACACAGTAGGCCACCTATACATTACAATTTACAGGTGGTCGTGTGTGTGTGTCATCCATTTTACTGTGTGTGCAGGTGGAGAGGTGTGTCAGTCCATAGGGGCCTACACTTTCAGAGTATGTGCTATACGTTCCCTCTTTGCTAAGGCATAGGCATATTGGGCATGCCTCCGTCTGCCTACTGGGGCTGGCACAGGGTGTTCGTGGTCTGAATGCCTCTGTGCCTGTGATGGCCTTGGCAATTGTAGTGGGCTGTGAGGGCCTTCACCATTATGTCCTTGCTGCAGCTGTTTCCGCAGGATCATATTATGTAGCATGGCACATACTATGAAGATGTGGGCACATGTGCCTGGAGGGTACTGCAAGGCTCCACCAGATATGTCCAAGCAATGGAACCGTGATTTCAGCATCCCGAACACATGCTCTATGATGATTCTGGTTTGTGCGTGTGCCTCATTATGGTGTTCTAGCATGGGTGTGTGTGCATTTCTGATGGGAGTCATCATCCATGGCTCCAGTGCATAGCTAGCATCCCCCACAAGGTGGCCATGTGGGATGTCCCCCCTGACAAATACCTGATACAGCTGTGAGGCATGCCAGATGTGGGAGTCATGGTAGCTTCCAGGGCTGCCAGCACACACATCCATGATAATGCCCTGGGCATTGCACACGACCTGGCAGTTGATGGAGTGGTATCCCTTGCGGTTTATGTAGCACCTACCATGCTCACCGGGTGGTGACTTGATATGTATGTGCGTGCAGTCTATCACACCCAGTACCTCCAGGTAGTGTGCCACATGGTGGAAGAGACGCATATTGCTGGCCAATTCCTCCTGAGTTCGGGGGAAGTATATATGCTCATGGGCATGCGGTAACATGGCATCCAGGAACTGATGTAGTACCCTGGATGCTGATGCCTGTGAGATCCCCATTATATCTCAAGTTGGCCTTTGAAAGGTACCTGTGGTTAGTATTCGCAAGTTTACACATACCTTTGTGTCCACTGGGATGGGTTCCCCTCTGTTGTTTCTGGATCTCAGGAGTGGCTGGCACAGCTCAACTATTTGCTGTAAGATGTCCCTGTCCACCCTGTAACGCTCTACTATCTCCAGATCATGTAGCCCCTGGTAGGTTACCCTTGGTCTGAACACTCTTCTCCTCCTCCGGGGCCTGCGGTAGTTGTCAGCATCATCCTCCACAACACCTTCAGTCACTAACACATGGTGATGAATCACAGCTATGGCAGCTACCAACATGTACATTGTAAAAGTTCCCCGTATGCTTACACCTATGGTGCAGTGTTTGGGAATACACAGGTGTGTGTGAGGTGCTTTCACACTTTATACTATTGTGCTGTGAACACTGATGATGTCACAGGGTGTGTATGTACGATCATAGCTACAGGGTATCTTATGTGTTTTACAACAGGAACTACTATTGTGGTGCTTTTGGTGTTGAATTACATTTGGCTGTCATGGATTACCTCTTGCCCTTCCCTTTACATTTCTTCACGTTTCACCTCCCATTTTCTGGCATGCATCCAGCAGCCTGCTTTCATTTGTACTTTCCTAAACCTGGCTTATCTTGTGTAATGTGTTCTATGGCCAGTCTACTGCAGGTTTGCTTTGCTCTGCTGTGACAGTTCTCTTTTCTTTGCAATCTGACACCTCAACTATCCTGTTTTGCAGGTTTCTGCGAGCAGACTTGTCAGCTGCCGTCAATTGCCCGCTGTGAGTTAATAGGTGTTAATTGCTCAGTTGTACTCCAATTACCCTACTGAGGCATTTCCTTATTTTCTTCCCCTGACCTTCCTGTTTGATCTATGGTGCACGGCACATGCGTCTGCTTACTGGGTTTCAGGCACGTTTTCATCCCCGTACACATGCGCTTTCAGGCACCATATGTGCACTCAGCTAAATTATGCTATACCTACCTCCCCACCCCTATCCTGCGGCTTTGCTTAGCAATGGCCAGGCTGGATTTGCATTACTCCAATGTGCTTACAGCTACAGTGGCACACCCCACTGCTGATGTCATATATACCTCTAAACCACTCCTCGGTGTTGTAGCGCTGCACCGTATGGTACATCCTTAGTCCAGCGGGACGTTTGCGATTCACTATTACCTGCCTCATTTGCATGGCATTGACTACTAATTCCTAGTTACTGCGCGGAACACTGTCACAGACCCTTAGCAACCCTTGCAGCTTGGTTGTGGTGTACCATGCATACCATTGCGTATTATGGTGAAATCATGATTTGTATTACATTGCGATTTTATGACATTTGTATATATTTTCTTTGTGTTCCCATTTGCGCACACATGCCCTGCGGTTGTACTTTGAGTTACTGTGGACGTGACATTAAATGTTGTTTTTTAGGTGTTGTGCATCTTTTCTTATGCCATTGGCTGTATATTTAGCCATTGGCATATGTTAACTTTGTAATACATGAGTCTGGTCCGCTTTCATAGCTCCGATGTTCTGTTTGGAAAAATGTAAACCGTGTTTTTTGGTTTACATTTCTGTGGGCTTACCACTTCATGAATCGCTATGTACCTTCATTTGCATGGTGCGGCACTGCATATGGGGTGATTAGCATACCTAAGCCGAGGGCTGCGCAGATCTGGCGTACGCCGGTAGTGCACATGGAATTGGATCATACCTGAATCGCTCGGCGGCCATATTTGGCATTATACCACCTACGCTACACCTGCGCCTGGCGCAAGCTTCATGAATCCCGGGGTATATCTTTGTTGATTCTTTGAGAGATTTGGAAGACTGTGTAGTTTTAGAATCAGTTCTTTGTTTCTTTTTCCTTACATCAGACCAAACATTTTTTTTCTGGAGATCTTTTCAAGTTGGTGGAAACAGTCCAGTCCATTTCTTCAGGAATTGTGATGATATTATTATTCTTGATGAAGGTAGAAGCTTCTTCAATGCTGTTAAAGGTTCTCAAGTCATTTGAATAGAAAATTCTGATTCTAGCAGGATATACCATCTGCACTTTTATTTTATTTTGTTTGAGAAGTTTCAGTAATGGCCAAGTTTTTTTTCCTTGTTTCTAACACTTTTGTAGAATAATCATTGTCAAATCTGATCTGACTCTGTTTATATGTTATGGGACTTTTTCCTCCAGGCTGTTTTTAATATGAGCTCTTTATCCAAGAAGGACAGAAATTTTACCACAATTGATCTTGGTGGTGCATTAGGTGAAGAGGGTATAGATTTCCCTATGGTTCTGTGAGCTCTTTCTATTCCTTTTGATAATCCCTCTTTTAAATCAAGCACTTCAAGAAGCCAGGAATTCAAAAAAGGTGATGATGTCTTCTCCCTCAGTTTTTTCTGGAAGGCCAAATATTCTTATATTAGTTCTCCTCTCCCTATTCTCTAAATTATCCATTTTATTAAGTAACCAGTTATTTTGGTGAAGTAAGAATTCTGTCTGATTTTCCTCTTCTTTGAGTCTTCCATCTGTGTCATTTAGTGATGTCTCCATATCAAGTAATTTACTTTGTTGTTGCTGCAGTATTTCTTTTAGTACATCTGTTTGCTGTTGGCAGTTTTTCTTGAGACTTTCCAAATTATCAGTAAATCTATCCATTTTCAATGACAGTTCATGTAATGTGGAAGACATCAGTTGTATCTCCTTCTTCAGAATGTTTTCTGAGTGAGAATTCTTTAAAGTGGCCAATACCAAACAGCTGTGTTGTTCTCCAGAATATTTTGACAGGAAAAGCTCAATAATATTTCTTGAAATTTGGTAGAGTTGTAGTTCTTAAATTCCTTAATATTTTTTTTTTCTATTTCTGGTTAATGAAAATAATTGTTTCCCTGTTTTCTAGTACTGTTTTGTGGAGCTCTAAAAAATGCCGCTTATCTGTTTACCATCTAGGCCCCGCCCCCCCACAACAAAACTTCTGATGTAAAAAAAAATCCACTACAGACAAACTCAAGGTTATGCTGCTTAATGCATTGCACTCCCTGGAAGCTCTCCTCACCTTGGAAGATGCTGACATCTGTGCAGTCACCGAGACTTGGCTCAAGGTCACAGACAACATCCCAGCCATGCAAGATTACAATACCTTCCAGATGTTCAGACCTCAAAACAAGTCTGAAAGAACCAAACGTGGAGGTGTATCCATCTTCATTAAATCCAAATATATTTTGAGACTGGTTAAACAGTAAGACTGTCTTGAGCTACTCTAGGTCCAAATAACTATAGGTAAAACACCCTACCACATCATGACTAGTTACAAGTTCCCCACCATTAACCAAGAGAAGAACACCACCCACCTGGACTTGCTAGAGTCCCTCACTAAATAGCAAAACACCTTGGTCATGGGAGATTTCAACTAGCCTTCTGTCGAGTTGGTGGTATATATGAGCACAAGCTCAATCATCCTGAGATTCACCCCCACAAGAGGCTCAAATATTCTGGATTTAGTACCCACCAATATGGGGGGATCACTGCACTACCCCCTGTATTCTGCCCTCCCTAGTAAGGTCAGACCATAAATCTGTCTCATTCAAAGTAACGATCGGACCTGACACCTACACAGGAGCAATAAAATGAGAAACTTTACTAAAACAAATTATAGACTACTAAGTGATGGTTTGAAAAGTTTCAAACCCCCTGCTAATATAGCCAACAATGAGTCCTATGAGAGGAGCACACAAGCACCCTGTCTAACCACTTAAACAACTGTATTGAATCTGCTGTACCTGACAGGATCAAAAGCAAGTCCTCCCATAAAAACAAGCCACCCTGATGGATCTTGAGTATAAACAGGTTATGTAACAAAAGGAAGAAACTAATATCTAAGAACAACAAGGAACTAAGTCAGCTGAGGAAAAATACCTTCCACAGCTTTAACAAGCAAATCAGATATCTGGTAAAGTCCTCTGAAGCTAGTTATGAAGCTAAATTAGCTTCCCTAGCTAAAGACAATCATAAGACATTCTTAACTACATCCAAAATCTAAAAAGAAATACCCAGCTGTGTGTCTAACTCATGGTGGATGGTGCCACTCCCACTGACCCTGAAGAAATTGCCAACCATCAAAGCTGACAGATTTGGTGCAAACTTCATCCACCCCTGTCCCCACCAGCAATACCCCAAAGCATAGCTGATACCTGTCCTTTCCCCGGTATCTCCAATGAGTAGGTCATATCCACACTCTCCAAGGCCAAAAACACAGCCTCAGTGGGAGCAGATAACATCCTAGGCTGCTTACTAAACAACCTAAAACATGACCTAGTGGATCCATTTGACACTTTCTTTAACCATAGCCTGAGCACTGGCTTTATTCCAGCAGACTGGAAAACAGCAACTGTAATCCACTTTCACAAACGGGGTCCATCAACTGACCCTGGGAACTATAGATCCATAAGCCTAACCATTCTTATTTGCAAGGTCATGGAAAGAATCATTGGGTCTATGTCACATAGTTGAAGTTTAATAACTTCAAACACAGAATGTTCAAACCATCCTGTTCGAAGTTAAAAAACTTCGACTATGGATAAAAATAAAAAAAAAAGAAAAGAAAACAAAATAAACTGTTGTAAGCAGGGGGGCAAGCCTCCCTGCACCCCCCACATCCCCTGCTACTTAAATATACAAACTCCGAGATCACACCACATTGAACAAAATGGAAACCTCCCCTTATGGAGATTTTCTTTGAAATGCTCGAACTTCTGCAAATTCGAACTTATGGTCTCAACCATATGAGGTTCAAACTTGCAGAAGTTCAGCTATCTGATAGGAACTCAAATCATCATGGACCTTATCAACAAGAACATAGGCAATCTTCAAACTCTTGACCCAACTCAGTTTAGCGTTGTTAAGGGTAGATCATGCTTACTAAACATGTTAGACTTCTTCAAGGATGTCATCAAAGCCCTGGATGAAGGCAAAGCTGCCTGTCTTGATTTATCCAAGGCTTTCAACACAACCCCCCCCTCAGGTATCATCAAAAAACTCTCACAGGGGTCCAAATGGAGAGATGAAAAGTCAGTAAGCAAAGGAAAGTAGCAGTGCTGAAAGTGACTTCATCCTCTATCTTGGTGAGTACATTTACGATGTGGACCCTGTTTTCTAAAAAATCTCACCAAGGCGACATTGATATATAGACTATATTTATATAATATATATCATAGAGGGAAGCAGGTCAAAAATTAAAAAAAGATAGCTGGGTGCACAAGACCCAGGATAAAAAAGTGCCCAATCCTGGTAGGCACACTAGTGTCAGGACTGGAAGCAATTACAGTGTAGAATCCTCAAAATACGGAAACAGTTTTACAATGGGGCCAGGCCCAGGGGGAGGATGCCTCCCCTGTTGTAGAAGGAAGTAGCAGTCCACAAAAATCACAAAAACTGATAGGCCAAACAAGAGCCATAAAGACAATAGAGTGAACTATTGAGGATAAGAAAGAAATTATGTATTGTTACTATTATGCAAAAAGCCCAGAATTTCCAGACACAAGATATACAAAAAGATTAAGAGATAAATTAGAGGAATGAAAAATCTTTATGCAAGAATAACTGTCAGAAGCGTCAAATAAAAATGTGTGGTCATTAATACAACAGATATTTGAAAAACAGTATATAGACCAATAAACTTTGATCTGTTTTGAAAAAGGAACAGCTGAGTAAGTGCAAAAATATAAACAACAAAACCTAGATATTTTGGAAAGTATAAAAAAGAAATATGGAAATGGGAAAGAAAGAGGGATTTGATATGGTGCAATATTTATGCAAAGGTGAAAGCCAGATTAATCAACATAAAAAAGGCAGCCCCAAAGAAATTTGAAGAGAAATATAGGCAAAGGCATCCAGACATGGAAAATTTTACAATAAAAAATATCACAAAGAGGGAATGTAGAAAATCAGATTAGTAAAATAGAAGTTAAAAATAGAAGTTGAAGTTATTGAGTGCCTGTGAAGTGAAGGATGTTATGTAGAAGGTCTAACGCAGGTTATATCACATGATGGAATGGGTCCCCAATGTAAGAAGAAACAGGAAGATCAGGAGACATCTGAAGAAGAAATATGGACATGGGAAAGAAAAAGAGAGTTAATATGGTATAATATCTATGCAAAGGAGAAAGCAAAACTAGTCAACACAAAAAGAGCAGAACCAAAGGTATTAGAAGAAAAATACAGGCAAAGGAATACAGACATGGAAATCTTTGCAATACAAAAAATAAGAAAGCAAAGAGGAAAAGTAAAAAAGGAGATCAGTAATGGAGGAGTTATAGAAATAGAAACTGAGGTTACAGAGTACCTCCAAAGTGAAGGATTCAGTGTAGAAAATCTAATTCAGAAAGCACCACAAAATGATAGAGCAATGGAGCTCCAAATTAAGGGGAAACCAGCAGAACAGGAAGCAATTGGTCAAGTACCATATGAAGATATTTTGGAGCCTTTCACAGAAAATGAGTATAAACATTCACTTGAAGCTGGACAGCAAGGGTAGGAACAGGAAACTGTGGAAACTCTGACACAGTTAATGTTGAAGAATGATAGGCCAGTGAGTTTTCATGTGACAGAGCAATAGATGGCACAGGATGAAACTGAAGCGAATGTGACACAGGAAGATGCAATAGAACTATCTATAGAATGCCCGCAGGAAATGGAAAACAAAAAATGTTCCCTCAGTTTAGAAGAAAATGAGTTAAGAGAAGAGTTGCTTGACTTAAAAGAAATGGATAGCCATATTAAGATCTATGAAAGAAATAGACTGCAGAAGATCAGTAAAACCCAAAAAGTCAGAAGTTTGATAAAACAAATGAACACAATAATTAGGACTGTCCATAGAGATCCATGCGATATAACAGAAGTAAACAGGATATATTACTGTGCAACTAAATGAATAACTGATAAAGGTCTACCACAAGAACACAGAGTAGTGAGGGAGAGAAAGGGGAGAAATCAAACACCAGCATGGAAGTATCAAATAGAGAAAACTATAAAGCAACTACGACAAGAAGTGTCACTGTCAGAAGAGTATAGAAGAGGGAACAGATCAACGAAAATACTTAAAAAGATAAACTTGATAAAAGCAATGCACAGTATTAGAAAAGATCAGGATCCATCATGCGCTATCTCAAATAACAAACTAAAAATCTCGGCACAGGCAGAAAAAATTAGAAGATACACAGATAAATATAAAGGAAAAGTACAAAATAAGCAATGTATGGATGACCCAAAAAAGTTTTATAGAGAATTAGGAAACAAAGTCAAATGAATTGAAAGACCACCAAAAAAAGAAGAAATATATAAATTTTGGAGAAGTATCTATGAAGATCCAGTGGAACATAACAATGATGCTAAATGGATAGAAGGAGTAAAAGAAAGAATAAGAAGTTTAAAGGTACAGGATATGAAATGGGATGAAGTAACAGCTAGAGAGATTGAAACAAAGTTAAGGAAAGCCTCAAACTGGAATACCCCAGGCCCAGATGCAGTACCTAACTTCTGGTTAAAAAGTATTAACATCTTTGCATGAAGAGTTAGCCATGGGTAAGAACTATTTATATGCACACCCTGAACAGACAGCAGTCTGGTTAACAACAGGAAAAACAATGCTCCTGCTTAAGATTGAATCTGCAAGCTACCCTAAAAATTATAGACCAATAACTTGCCTTCCAACGACGTACAAACTATATATTGGAATTGATGCCGACAGAGTCTATAGTAATTTAGAAAAAAACTCAATTATGGCAATAGAACAAAAGGGCAATAAAAGAAAGCCATATGGAACAAAGGATTATTGCTGTTAAACAAAGTCATAGTGGAGAACTGTAAAAAAGGGAAGACTCTAAGTATGGCATGGACTGACTTACAAAAAATCATTTGATAGTATTCCACATTCATGGATAAAAGAGTGCTTAAAAATGTATAAGATACACCCCACACTGATCAGCTACATTACAGTGACCATGAAACAGTGGCAAACCACTATGTAATTAAGCCATGATAAAGAACTAATTATTATTCCAGGGATAAAAATTCAAAGGGGGATAATCCAGGGTGACTGTCTGTCACCATTGCTATTCTGCCTTGCCCTTAACCCATTATGCTGTGCACCTAACAGCTTGTGCCATGGCTATAATTTGGCTCCTAGAAAACAACAAAGTGTAAGATGAAGGATCAACAATAAAACATGAATAGATGCAAATAAAGCTTATAAGGAGTACTTTAGAAGATTGATGGCCCCAAAAACATGTTGGCTAGATTAGATAGGAAAGCAAGAAGGATGCTCCATGCCACCAAATGATTTATAAAATCAGAATTGATTACAGGCACATCTGATCTCCATGGGACTCCACACATATCTGCTGATCTCATAAGACCCCAAATGTAGTGAAGATTTGAAAAATGAGGAGAATAAATCTAGACTTTGGTTTGCGGTGTGGGCCTGTTTGTTGACTTGTTTCAGGTTTGGTTTATGGTTCACACGTGTAGGTGTGTGTGGGTGTGTGTGGGGTTGTGTGTAGGTTAGAAGTGTGTGTGTGTGTGGTTAGGGGTGTAGGTTAGGTTAGGTTAGGTAGGGTTGAGTTAGGGTAGGCACAGGCAGGTGTTGTGTGTGTGTTGTGCGTTAGGGGGCGGGTTAGGGTTAGGTTAGTGGTGGCAGGAGTGGTGTGTGTGTGTGCTGACAAGGACCCGGACCTTTAGGTAGGGGGTTAAGGTTAAGTGTGGATAGCCAGTGTATGTAAAGTTTAGTTTAGGTTTAGGTGTGAACTTTTAAGTGTATGTGTGTGGATTGCTGTTTTATGTGTGTTTGTGTTGTGTGTATTATTCTGACTGTTCGATGTTTGCAGATTAAATCAAACTACAAGTGGGATAAAAGCAGGCAGCAACTGAAGAAAGAATAAGGTGAAGGATCAGATGAGAAGGCAAGAAATGTGGAAAATGCATAAATATAGTTGCAAGTATTGAAAACTTCTATAAGAACCTCATGTCGATCAGGAATGAATGCAGGAATGGTTAAGGGAAGATGGTGGGCTACCTACACGTTGATTTACAAAGTGTATTGAACATGTGGGAGAAACAGACAAATGTAGGTTTTCTAAAACAGAATTGGAAATAGTTACACACCTTGTTGCTGGTTGTGACATACTAATGGCAGAAGGACTGTATCCTGAAAAGCATAATATCATCCATTACCAACAGTTCAAAAGATAGATGCTAGAAAACCAGATATAGTGGTCAGAAAAGAAGACAAAAAAAAAATTGTATTGATGATTCAACACACACCCAATGCAGTGTCCTGTGTAAAGAGAGACACAAAGTCATAAAATATCAGTATTTGCAAGCAGAAATGACAGCAATGTGGAAGAAAGATACCCAGATAGTTCCAATAGTAGTAGGAACAACTGGTCTTATAAAAAAGAGTCTACAATCATATTTAGATATGCTACCAATACATGTAACGACTTAGGAATGGGGTCCATTCCATCATGGTATTAGAAATCCAAAAGATTTGGAGAAATTAAAAAAGTAGAACAAATACCAGTGGGGTACCACAAGACTGTGCTGGACCCTCTTCTATTTGGAATCTATTTTCATCACATCCAAGACCAAGGATGTTATAATTCCTCTGTACTGCACCCTCATCAAACCACTAACAGATTACAATGCTGCCTTCACCAGACACTTGCAGCAGCTGGAGAAACCACAGAGGTTCCTGACAAAGAGAATTCAGGGACTCCAAAACATGACCTATATGCAATGACTTAAAGTCCTGTCACTGAACTCTGTGTCCTACAGGCTGCTAAGAGGTGACCTGAGTCTGCCTTACAGAGCAGTCTCTTACCCTGCCCTAAATGGAAATGCTGCATGTCCACAAATCAAATGGGACAAGAGTCATTTTCTTCAGATATCTCAGCCTAGCTTGTGACTTAAAAAAAACATACTGGAGAGACAGGTATGTCTCGCAGAATTTGCCACCACTCTGGAATAAACTCCCAATTCACGTTAAGCAGAGCTCTTCAATGACCCTATTTAAGTACAACCTGGACAACTGAATGGGAGACAATAAGACCATAAATTCACCTCTGGAGTGGCACCTATGTCCCTCATGGAAAAGGTGCGGTTGGTTCTGATCATAGATTCGCTCTGCAAACAATCAAACCATCTAAAATTGGGCACATTTCGGGCACAGAGATATTACATGCATAGTAGCCTCTTTTCTACAATAGACTTCATTAATGGCTCCATTAGGCTGCATATATATAATGAGTGGAAAGAGACTGAACTATTCCTAGACTGTATGTGTTTGACTGTCCATCTCCTGACCTACTGGCCTTCAATAAGCTTTCTTCACATAACCCCATTTTATAAACGGGAATGCGACATTTGATCTACAACACATTTCTCCTACAATGTTACAATTGCTCTAAAACACATTTCATTGAAAACACAAATGAACATTTAATAGAAAAGTATATACACCTATAGAAAACCATTGCTTGGTGTGGGTTTGGATCATAAGAATTACAAAGAAGATTAGTGCTGATCAGTATTTGTACCTCGCTAACACCCACCATTATGTTGTATCTCAGTCTCTTAAAGTTTGGGTTTATACACACCAATGACTCACTGTGTGAAGAATTTTCTCTTTTCCCCATAGTTGTGTGACTGTAGTATTGGTGTATTTAAGTAATTGGGGTATAAGGGGCACAGTCTCCCACATGGGGGGTGAGAAGTATTTGTTATATATGCAATTTTAAATGTAATATATGTCTGTGACGATATGAGGTATTGTCATCTGTGAAACCAGAAAACAACGTGGTGCACGTACAGCAACTGCTCAGCTAAAAAATCAATGATTCTGAAACAAAATAGCCAGCAGAAATGGTGGAGTATGAAGTAACTTTTTAATACAATAAAAACTTAGGTAGAGGGTAATACGCCCAACTACCTATCCATCCAAACTGGTTTCAGCTACAATAGCCTTCTTCAGTGGAAATAATGAAACACATACTAACCATTTAAATACATAGATTTATATATGATGACATCAAGGCAGTACATTGGTCAATTAAAGTTGGTCATTGAGACCAGGTGGAAATAAAGCCCCTAATTTGATGATCCATTTGCGTTCTTTGAAATTCAGTAAATTATGTCAACCTAACTTGTCTCTACATTTACCTACAATACAATCAATGACAATAATATGGAAAGAAGCAGAATTATGTTTACCAACATGTTTAAACAAGGCATTATTAATGCGTTTGTTCCTGATATCACTAAGATGCTCCCCAATCCTAATGCGAAAAGTGCTAAGTAAATGACCCACTCTGTACTACAATTGGCCCAAAAGTTGATATTAAAGATTTCAGATGTATTGCGACTGCTAAATTTTCTTGTATGTTGAACTTTACTGCAATAAGAGCAGTGGCCACATGGTATACAACCCAACACAGGGCCACCTCTCAATGTATGTTGAATGGAAACAGTGGAGTTGGGACCCACCCTCTTATAATGGCTGAACAGGGATCCTAGTGTCCGACCTCTCCTGAAAGAAAAAGAACATCTATCCCTCAAGAAAGAGTGTAATTTCTTCTCTGCCATCAAAATGTCCCAATGTTTGTTAATAATGTTCATGAACCCACGTGTGTTGCGTCCTTAAGTGGTGACCAGACGAACCAGATGACTAGATGAATCATTATGTTTAACCTTGTAATGTAACAAGTCAGCTCTGTTTTGATTTGAAGCCCAATGACAAGCAGTGCTAAGAGTATCTGGAGGGTAACCTCTCTTATGAAACCTGCATATTAGATCAGCTCTGGCGGTCTCAAAAGTTTGTTGGCTTGAACAAATCCTTTTGGCTCTTAAGAATTGTGACTTAGGGATATTCTGGATGATATGTTGTGGGTGGAAGCTGGTAGCATGTAAGAGTGAATTATATTCTGGAAATTTCCTGTACATCCGAGTGGAAAGAGTATCATCAGGATTCCTGCTAACCTCAACATCAAGGAAAACAATCTTAGATTTGTGGTAATTTACTTTAAACTCAACATTGTCATTGAGGTAGCCAATGAATTCCTGAAGATAAATTTCATCCAACTTCCACACCAATCAACAATCATCCAGATATCTCCTCCAGATATCTAATTTATCCATGTATATATTATGGTTAGAGTCATAAATCATAACCTCCTCAATATAGGCCATAAAAAGGTCCGCATAAATGAGTGCAAAGGAGGCACCCATTGCTGTACCCTTGACCTGCCAAAAGTATTGGTCCTGGAAGTAGAATACGTTGCTGGTAAGAACGTATTCAGCCAGGCACACTAAAAAGGTATTAAAGCCTGGTTGGTAAAAACCAGAACTCCCCAACCAATAGTCCAAAGCCTGCAAACCTGCCCAATGTGGAATATTTGTATATAGAGAGGTTACATCCAAGGTACATAGCAACCAACGGGGGCTCCATTTGAGTGTCACAAATAATATCCAAAAACTGAGTGGTGTCCTGAATTCTGGCTCTTATCAGAGGTAGTAGTGGTTTTAAAAAATGAGTCAAATATTCAGACAAGGGTTCAGTAATTGAGCCACGTCCTGATACAATTGGGCTCCCAGGGGGGCATATGACATCCTTATGTATTTTAGGTTGTTGTTGTTGTTGTTGTGTCTTTCGGCTTTTCCCAGTTAGGGGTTGCCACAGCAGAACTCCGGTCCGCTAATGATTGGTAGTTGATTTTTATGTGCCAAGTTACCAGCCCTGACACACAACCTTCAACGAAGGTATGCCCATTCACGCATGTCCCCATGCAGAAGATGCTCTAGCTGAGAATCAACCGGACAGCATCTTACTTTGAGGCGACAATGGGTAAAAGATAAAAATATTGTATACATGGAGATGAAACCATCAAATGGTGTCTATCTGACTCCGTTATGATGCGCTCCTCCTGGGCCTGTATCAGGAATGAGTCAATTTTGGTTTGGAAGTGATTAGTTGGGTCCAATGGCATAGCCATATAATATTTTTTATCCCCCAATCATCTCATTGCTTCCTTATTATATTCAGCTCTATCCTGAATTGCTATCGTGCCACCCTTGTCTGCTTGTACTATCACAATTTCTTTATTGTTCTTAAGCTCATCAACACACTGTACCTCCTCTTCAGAGAGATTATTGTAGGATACCTGAAAATCTTTAAGATTACAATGTAAATCCTTCAGGACATTAGCTTGAAAAATAGATACCAAATGTGACATAGGTGGAACAAAAGATGACTTTTTAAATCTAGGACTGCCTGAACAGTGTCATCTTCAAAAAACAATTTCAGATTTAGAAGATGACAAAAATTAACCACATCTTGTGCTAAAGAGTAGTCCGGAACAAAAAAGCCTGGAACAAAATTAAGCCCTTTATTAAGAACTTTAATTTGTAAATCATTGAGGTGTACAGATGAAATATTATGTACATGTATACTGTTTATTAATGTTCTATCATCAGTTTTAGCAAAATTCCAAACCCTCCATGGGTTTGACATTTTTTGTGTTTCCTCCCCCCTCATCTGTATCTGAACCCAAAGGGTGTGACAAACACCTCCTTTTGGGATCAGGTGAGGCATCCATGTGGTTTCCCTCCCCTTCAGTGTTGGAGGACGTATCCTCCCCTGATGTATAGCTCAATGATTCCGAGCTGCGTTTCAAAATATATTTAGGTCTTTTCCTCTTGGGGGCCAAAGGTTTATTATTAGGAAGCTTAAAAGTAACATTCCTAGGCATATCAAATGATTTTCCTCTTTCATAATCTCCTATATCCCTTTGGAACTTTTTCAATTTTTTATCCTTTAAAACTTGTTCTAACTTAAGTAGTTCTGTTGTTAACTGGTTCACCCAGGAAGTAAAAGATCCACTAGATTCAAATTTATTAGCCTCCATACAAATAGTTTCTACCTCCTGAATACCTAGTTTGACCACCCGTTCATAAAAATTGTCTAAAGCATCCACAAACCCAAGGATGCTGATTGTTGGATCTGTGTCCACTCATCCATTAATTGTTCATCAATATTATGTACCAAAGGTTGTACTTTAACCCTTAAACCACGTGATGTGATTTTTTTTAAATTGGTAAGCCTTGAACAGGCGTAAATGCCAAACATTGGTCTGAAGACCTTTCATACTTTTACCCAACTTGAAAAATAATGATTCACATAGTTTATCTGGGTCTTGAATACACTCCGAGGAATCGTTGCCCATATCTGATACCCCCAAACCAAAAATGGTCAAATCATTCATATCAGATGCTAGGCCTTTTGCAAGAGGAGTCAACGCCATGTTACAAAGAACAAATGGTGCAAAAGACAAAAATAAACCTCCACAAAAATGTTAACGAATAAGACAGTTCCGCTAACAGCAAAAAATGAAGCTAATATATATCTATAAATTCCATCCAAAGTCACCCTACCGGACAGAAAAAGTGTCTTATCAAACAACACGAAAATTATTGCCCAATATTCCAGTTACTGGCACATGCAATTACATATATGGTAAGTTATGTATAATGGTGGATATTAAATCAAATCATGGACAAAGCCAAAAACGTATAACAGAATCTAATAATACTAATGTACAAAGATACAATAACCAGCCCTTGTGATCTGCCCTGAATGACACAGGAAATTCACAATGCTGCGTATCAAACCACTCAGAAAGCCACTGAATGTAGATCAAAAAATGATCAAAATAGTCAACCCTTACTTAAAAAATATCCACCAAAACCAAAGATAGATAGCATTAATACACATATATTGATGATACAATAGCTAGCCCCTGTGGTTATAAAGGTCCAGTCCTCTAAATAAAATAACCACACTGCTGCGTATCATTATAATAAGATTAGGGCCATATTAATCGGCCCAATAAAGATGGTTTGGAACATCCACTCAATATCATAACCACCTATATATTCCAAAAAAAGAACACAAAAAAAATATATGATGGACTCAATTGTCGTTCTTAAGCAGAAACCCTCATAAAAATATATATAATAATCCAATTATAATGTCTACATAAATTGCTGTAAGCAGAAGTGTCAATATTCAAAAACCTTAACTGGAAGAAAAAATGTAATTCTAATAATACATATTACCGCCAGGTTGACACCATAGAACCATATCACAGCATAGATACCACCCAGAGACTAAATATTCAAATATGGAAAAGTTAAAGGAGACTCAGCCCCCAAGGGAAAGACGTACCAAATTAGAATCACTAGAGTACAATAAAAAATATCATATTAGGTGTTGGAAAACCAGAAATACCTATAGTTCAATCACAGATAAATAGGTATACTGAATTTATGTACTCACACAATGCCACTAAAGTCACCAATGTGTTATCATAATATGTGTACCTTAAGTTGTAAACCAAAATTAAAATGAATGGTAATTATCAATTGAATTGTTCAACAAACCATGTTATACAGACAAGATGGGAGTCCACTTTAAGCCATACATGTATAAACTGTACTGAGCAATAAAATGCAGAAAATAAACCGGCTGTTCCCTTTACAGCAGTAATACAATACTGCCCATATAAACAGTACACTAAAAATAAATCCCTTTAGTACATTAATAGTCTATATATTATATAAAAATCAAAAAATGGTATTAACCCCATCTATAAATGAGTTACTACTATGAGATATGGTAACACGAAACAAAATTTAACTTTGCCACAAATATGAGCATGAGTCCCACCAAAAGAGAGAGAACAGTAACTGTAAGCTTAGTAAACTCGGCCAAAGCCTACTGTGAAACCATAAAAGAAAAAATGAATAATGAAGCAAATAAACAGCATACAATTCCCCAGCCCCTCTTAATAGAAGCAATAATCGCAATATGTCCAAAAAGTAACATCAAAAATCTAAAACTAGTGAAACAATATTCCTAGCTTTAGAATTGACCATTTAGGTCGTAGTCCCACAGATGAAGAAACGAGTCGATCAAAAATGAAAACACAAAGTCACCTGTAGTATAAATCCTTAAGTAATAAAACACATAGATCTGCCTTCCTTTACACAGTCCCGCTTCTTTCAAAAACTGAAGGTATCAATGGTAGTCCCCCAACTAAATAATGTAGAAATCATTGAGAAGAGTACATACGACAGGTCCATGCGGACCTTTTTATGGCCTATATTGAGGAGGTTATGATTTATGACTCTAACCATAATATATACATGGATGAATTAGATATCGATCGATATCTGGATGGATTGATTGTTGAGTGGATGGAATTTTGTGTTTTTGTCTTCAGGAATTCATTGGCTACCTCAATGGGCTAATGGAATGACAACGACACAAATTGAGTTTAAAGAATTTACCACAAATCTGATGTTGTTCCTTTGAGTTTGCAGGAATTCTGATGATACTCCACTCGGATGTACAGAAAAGCACATTATTCAGGATTATTTATCTTATACCCTACACAACAGCTTCCACCCAATATCCCAAATCCACAATATCAAGAAATTCTTAAATTCAAAGGATTTGTGTTCACCAACAAAACCAACAAACTTTGAGACTGATAGAATATGCAATATGGAGAGGAGAGGTTACTTACAGGTACTATTAGCACTGCTTGTCGCTTGTCTCAAATCAAATCATCAAAACACTTGTTACATTACAACAAGGTTATAAATATAATATCATCTAATCATCTGGTTCGTCTGGTCACTACTTATGGACGCAACACACGTGGGTTCATGAACATTATTAACAAACATAGAAGCATTTTGATGGCAGAGGCAAAATTACACTCTTTCTTGAGGGATAGATGTTCTTTTTCTTTCAGGAGAGGTCGGACACTAGGATCCCTGTTCAACCATTATAAGAGGGTGGGTCCCAACTCCACTGTTTCCATTCAACATACATTGAGAGGTGGCCCTGTGTTGGGTTGTATACCATGTGGCCACTGCTCTTATTGTAGTAAAGTTCAACATACGAGAGAATTTAGCAGTCACAATACATCTGAAATCTTTAATATCAACTTTTGGGCCAATTGTAGTACAGAGTGGGTCATTTACTTAGCCACCTGTACATGCTCCTCATTGTATGTTGGTCAGACCTCTCAGCCTTTTCGCATTAGGATTGGGGAGCATCTTAGTGATATCAGGAACAAACGCATTAATAATGCCTTGTTTAAACATGTTGGTAAACATAATTCTGCTTCTTTCCATATTATTGTCATTGATTGTATTGTAGGTAAATGTAGAGACAAGTCAGGTTGGCATAATTTACTGAATTTCAAAGAATGCAAATGGATCATCAAATTAGGGGCTTTATTTCCACCTGGTCTCAATGACCAACTTTAATTGACCAATGTACTGCCTTGATGTCATCATATATAAATCTATGTATTTAAATGGTTACTATGGGTTTCATTATTTCCACTGAAGAAGGCTATTGTAGCCAAAACCGGTTTGGATGGATAGGTAGTTGGGCATATTACCCTCTACCTAAGTTTTTATTGTATTAAAAAGTTATTTCGTACTCCACCATTTCTGCTGGCTATTTTGTTTCAGTATTGTTATCTGTGCCAGGGAGAATAGGGGACTGCATGTGTAACATATGCCAGCATAGTTAGCTGAAGTTTTGTAAATAATTTTGTGTCATTTGACTATCACACTGACTTGTACAGATGCTTGTGTTAAAAATGTATCAAAAGTGTTATTATAACTGATTAAATATTCATTTTTAAACAAACAATTCTGGAAGGGAAGAGTAGAGATATTTGAAATTGTTATATAATTTTCAAATACTGCAACATGTCTTAGCAAAGCTCTAACTGTATATTGTACCAGAGTCAGGTGATCAAATATGATGTTATTCTATAACCAGCCCTGAGATGATGGAACTCACACAGCAGCTTGTTTTATTTTTTTGGAACCTGATATAAAAATCTATGACAGTTACGACAATTCACTTGAGTTCAGTTGTTGTTCAGTTCAGTTAGTTCGAAGCTCATCACCTTGCCTTGGGGAAGTAAGCATCTCAACATCCTGTCTTGGACTACTGTATTTATTAAGTTAGCTAGGGAACAGTTATTCTCTAGACAGTCAGGAAATACAGTGACATTAGTTTAGGAGTGTTTTTCTGCATCTGTTTGAATCTGTCTGTTATTTTTATTTCTCCTGTGTTTGAAACTTTGATGGTTTTTGTTCGTAGATATTTAGTATTCTAATGTTTTCTATTTTATTATCTATTATTAAATATTTGTATACCTTTCATTGTGACCTTTGTTTTAGAGAATACTTTTAATGTCTTGAGAGTACTCGTGCTTATTTTAGTGACACCTTATCCACTCCAAAAGCCTGGATGCTTTGGTTACACTCTGCCATTTATATTAGTATTGATTTTACTCTGTATAATTGAATACCCTTGTAAAAGACTGACAGTGGTTGACTGGTGGCAATAAGGTTACCTTATAGTCTGGGCAGAAGGCTAACTAGTAAATCTGTACCAGCCTTTCCCAGGAGTGTGTGTGTGTGTGTGTGTGTGTGTGTGTGTGTGTGTGTGTGTGTGTGTTTGAAAATCAAATACCCAGGTGTGGATGTGTCAACTACTTGGAACTGGGACACAGTGTTCCAAAGTGAGTCTTGTTTGTGATCTGAAGAGTCAGAGAGTCCAATCCCAGGTCTGGAGCAGCTTTCCTGTGTGCTCTTGGGGGAAATTGTGCTTGATGCAGAGAGCTGCATCTGAAAATACTGTGTAAATTCATCCCTGTTCTTAGTGACTGTCTTTCACCAGTGTCAGTGCTGAGGATTGAGGCTCCTTGATTATTGGCCCAGGGTAACACACTGTCTATTACTTTTTATCTGACTCTTTTCATCTAATCACAAAATAGCTCAAAATATTTAAAAAATTATCTAATTACATTAATTCTAAAACACACTCAGTCAAATCATATTTTATATATATATATATATATATATATATATATATATATATATATATATATATATATATATACATACAGTGAACATAAAAAGTTTACACACCCTTTTT
Organism: Protopterus annectens; assembly: GCF_019279795.1. Taxonomy (NCBI): domain Eukaryota; kingdom Metazoa; phylum Chordata; order Ceratodontiformes; family Protopteridae; genus Protopterus; species Protopterus annectens. The sequence goes on from NC_056744.1 coordinate 824,446,779, forward strand.
AAAATGCCAGGTTTTGTAAAATAAAAAATGAGACCACAATAAATCATTTAAAACATTTTCCTACCTTTAATGTGACCTATAATCTGTGCAATTCAATTGCAAAACAAACAAATCTGTTAGGGGAAAAAAATAAAATAAAAAAATGTACAATATGCTGGTTGCATAAGTGTGCACACCCTTAAACTAATACTTTGTTGAAGCACCTTTTGATTTAATTACAACATTCAGTCTTCTTGGGTACACATCTGCCATCAATTAAAGAGACTCTGATTAACCTCAAATAAAGTTCAGCTGTCCTAGTATGATTTTCCTGACATTTACTTAGTTGCCTGCTGCAGCAAAAGCCATGGTTCACAGAGAGCTTACAAAGCATGAAAAGGATCTCATTGCTGAAAGGTATCAGTCAGGAGAAGGGTACAACAAAATTTCCACAGCATTGGGTATACCAAGGAACACAGTGAAGACAGTCATCAAAAAGTGGAGAAAATATGGGACAACAGTGATGTTGCAAAGAACTGAATGTCCCCCCAATATTGATGAAAAGACAAGATGAAAACTGATCAGGGAGGCTGCCAAGAGACCTACAGCAACACTGAAGGAGCTGCAAGAATTTTTGGCAAGTACTGGTTGTGTACTACGTGTGACAACAATCTCCCATATTCTCCATATATCTGGGCTATGGGGTAGGGTTGCAAGATGGAAGCCTTTTCTTACACAGAAAAGCATCCAGACCAGGCTAAAATTTGCAAAACAATTCATCAAGTCTCTCAAAAGCATGTGTAAAAATATGCTATGGTCTGATGAGACCAAGGTTGAACTTTTTGGCCACAATTCTAAAAGGTACGTTTGGCACAAAAACACTTCACATCACCAAAAGAACACCATCCCCACAGTGAAACATGGACCATGGTGATGGCAGTATCATGCTTTGGGGCTCTTTTTCTTCAGCTGGAACTTGGGCTTTAGTCAAGGTGGAGGGAATTATGAACAGTTCAAAATACCAGTCATATTTGACCCAAAACCTTCAGGTGTCTGCTAGAAAGCTGAAGATGAAGAGGAATTTCAACTTTCAACATGACAATGACGCCAAGCATACATTCAAATCAACAAAAGAATGGCTTTAAAAGAAGAAAATTAAAGTTTTGGAATGGCTCAGCCAGAGCCCAGACCTAAATCCAACAGAAAATCTGTGAGGTGACCTGAAGAGGGCTGTGCACAAGAGATACCCTGGCAATCTGACAGATTTGGAGCACTTTTACAGGGAAGAGTGGGCAAATATTGTCAAGTCAAGATGTGCCATGCAGATAGACTCCTGCCTAAGAAGACTGAATGCTGTAATTAAATCAAAAGGTGCTTCAACAAAGCATTAGTTTTAGGGGTGTGCACACTTATACAACCAGCTTATTGTGCATTTTTTATTTTTTATATTTTTTCCCCTAACAGAGTTGTTTGTTTTTCAAATGAATTGTACAGGTTATAGATCACATAAAAGGTGGGAAAAGTTTTGAAATTATTTATTGTGGTCTCATTTTTTTATATCACAAAAACCTGGCATTATAACAGGGGTGTGTAAACTTTTTATATCCACTGTATATATGGATTCACTTCAGAATCTAGAAATTCTGAAACATCAAATTTCATATGATTGAGACCATATGATTGATGTTTCGGAATATCGAAATTCCGAAACAAATCAAAAAAAAAAAAAAAAACAACAATTTAAATGCTTCTGCAGGGGGGCAAGCCCTCCTGCATCCCCCACAACCCCACTACTTAAATATTCCAATTCTAAGATTGGACTACAGTGAGGAAAAGGGAAATTTCCCATTCTGCGCTGTATGCAGGTATCCGTTCACAATGTCGGGATTCCGAAAGTTCGATCATATGGTCTCGGCCATATGAAATTCGATCTTTCAGGATTTCGGCATTGTGAAGTGTTCCCATAGAGATATATATATATATATATATATATATATATATATATATGTGTGTGTGTGTGTGTGTGTGTGTGTGTGTGTGTGTGTGTGTGTGTGTGGATTTAATGAACTTTGTCGAATAGCACTTATGTCAACATACATAATATCGACACAAATTGATCACCATTACCCAAGTCAACACATTACTGTGCATGTGCTGAGCATTAAGCTTGCTGCATGCAAAAATTTAAATAAACAACCCCAAAGAAAACATCCTTTTTGGTACTGGTAAGCCTCACTGTGTTCCCACACATCCTGCTGGTTATATATTCTAACACCAAGATCACACAATCCCTGGGAAAAGGGAATATTCCTCTATCCAAGGATCCAGGGAATCTGACACACCTGGCAACCATTTGTTTAGTCAACCAAAATACTGTTTAACAAAAGGAATGGTACCCATATATCTTTATCTCTCTCTCTCTGTAGATATATATATATACATATATGCAATTTGCCTTCAGTTGGTCGAGTAACATGAATGTTAACATCCTGAAGGTAAATTAATTTACACTGAAAATGGAAATGTTGACTTCCTAATACGCATGTGCCAAGGTTTCACAATCCCTGGAGAAAGGGAATATTCCCCTACACATTGATCTCACACACCTGACAACTATCTGTATAGTAGACCAAATGTGGTAGATTAAACAGATGTCGACTAAACTTCCTGTCAACCAAAGCAATGGAACCTATACACACACATACAAACATATATATATATATATATATATATAAAATATATATATATATATATATATATATATATATATATATATATATATACATATATATATATATATATATATATATATATATATATGAATAGATAGATAAATATAGAAAAATAAATTCAAAATCTGCATAGACCATACGTTGATTCTAAAGGAACACTATTCACTGCAGACAGTAAATAAGTGATTGCTATGATGCTTACACTTATCACTGATGGGTGTACACTAAAAGAGGATAGTTTGAAACTAGGTACTTTTAACATAACATTGGATAGATATAGAGTTCTAAGATGCTCATTTGGCATTTCACTAGTTTCTGATGTCTTTCAAAGATATGTATAGAACTCCTTCCAGGCCTTTAATTGTACCACCTGCACAACCAAAGACATTTTGTCCATGGCTTCTACCAAGCAGCAACGTGATACTAGACTGATTAAGCTACCAGACAGAGTACGATGAGATCTGAAAGTGAACAAAGCAAAATGTAAAAACAAAATGCATATACTATTCTTTTACACCTAATGGGTTACAACCAGTAGAGCAGTTTAAGTCAGGATGCTCTGAGTCAGAGTAACTATATTAGGTCATCACTAGAGCTTATGATCTTACGTTTTACAGGGAGATGACATGCAGCTTAATTATTTTCTTATTTGAAGCTTGTTAACTGAGTTTATTGGCTGGTACAGGTCCCTTTTCAGCCACTACCTGGGACATTAGGCAATGCAATTCAATAAATACATACATGCATAGAAACATACATTTGAAAGATACAGAATGTACAGTAAATGGTACATACAAAGCAAAACTGGCTACACTAATATAAATGCAAGTTAAACCAGTTAAATATAACAGTTATAAGTCAAAGTAAGTACAGAAAAGAAATACCAGTATATAGAATCAGATAGTTAGCAAGATAGGGAATCTGGCATAATGGTTAAGGTGTTTACCTTGCAGACACAAGATGCAGGGTTTGAATTGTACATGGTGCAAGTGGCTAGGTTTAAAATTACCCACAAGGGCAGTTATGAAAGTGACGAAAAAGGTAGCATTTACTGAATTCCCTAAAACTGGAGCATTTAGAGTCTTTGAGGAACTCTTTTACATTTTTATTAAATTGTGAAAGATCTGTCAAAGCAATAATTTGGGCAGAAAGACTGTTTCATGTTGCTGGACAAGTTTCATGAAAGATAGTTCACAGACAGCCAAGGAAAAATGAGTTCTATTTAGTTTGATGGTAGTGTTATTACATAATAGAGGGATCATGCATTTACTCTATTAGTCAAACTGGGGTAGTATTTGTCTACAGGCCACCCTCGCAAACTCAGGAACCTCATATGGCCTTCCTGAAAACACTGGAGGGGATAAATGTATCTCCGAACACCATCATACTAGGTGACTTCAACTACCCTAATATAGACTGGGAACACTACTCAAGCCCAAACACTCTAGCCCAAAAGTTCCTGGAATTCATAAACTCAAATGCCATGGAACAACTAGTCACCATCCCCACAAGAGGAGAAAACATACTTGATCTCATCATCACGAACATGGGAGCACAATGTTCAGCCGAAGTATACCCTCACTGGTGAGATCTGATCACAAACTAATCTCGCTGGAGGTCCTCATCCGCCCCACCGAAATGAAAAGACCACAGTAAAGAACTTCTCGAAAGCCGACTTCACACTTCAAAAGACTAGTGTGGTCTCCTTTAAGGACCCTGAGCCGGTGGTTAACATTACTCAAACCACTGAATCACTTACAAATGCCTTCTACCAGCACCTGCAGGGCTGCGTGGATCAGGCAATCCCAAGCAAAACAAAGACTCTTTGTACCAAAGGCAATCGTCCAGTCTGGTGGACCCCAGCCATAAACAAACTCTACAACAAAAGGAGAAAGCTACTACAAGATAGAGCAAAATCCTTAAAAGGTAAGACACCGCTGATCACTATAAGTAAGCAGCTAAGAGCTCTCATAAAATCATCCAAAGCTAATTTTGAGAAAAAAATAGCTAAGGACTCTAAAGACAACCATAAGGCATTCTTTAGCTATGTCAGAAATCTAGGAGGAAACTCCCAGATATGCTCAGAATTAGTTCAAAATGATGTGAAGATTACTGATCCTACAGACATTGCCAACATACTGACTGACAGGTTCAGTGCAAACTTCTCCCCCCCTCCCCCCCTAAAGGAGATATCTATACCAAATGATTGTAGCCCCCCAAACATCTCTAACGCCCAGGTGAGAACTGCTCTCTCCAAGGCAAAGAACACAGCATCCATGGGACCTGATGGTGTCCCCGGCTGTGTGCTCCATGAACTCAATGAGGAATTAAACCCACAGTTAGGACAGCTGTTTAATCTTAGTCTCACCTCCGGATACGTACCCAGGGAGTGGTGCACAGCGACTGTGATCCCACTCCACAAAGGCAGTGCCTCCACTGACCCTGCAAATTACCGTCCCATTAGCTTGACAAGCCTTATCTGCAAAGCCATGGAGAGGATCATAATGGATCTCATAAATAAAGACATAGGGAACTTGCAGACTTTGGATCCAACCCAGTTTGGCTTTGTCAAAGGCAGATCATGCCTTTTAAACTTGGTTGACTTTTTCAAAACAGTCACCAAGGCCATTGACGAGGGAAAGGCAGTCCATACAGCCTACCTAGACCTGGCAAAGGCTTTTGATACAATACCTCACTCGGGTATCATTGAAAAACTCATCAACTTAAATGTAAACCCATACAATACAAGATGGGTTGCAAACTGGCTGAGTGACAGAACCCACAGGGTCAGAGTTGCTGGCGCCATGTCAGACTCAAAGCCTGTCACAAGTGGTGTCCCACAGGGCTCAGTCCTGGGCCCACTCTTGTTTGGCATCTACTTTTCTGAAGTACAAGCAAACACAGGAGGGTTATGGCTGACAAAGTTTGCAGATGACTGCAAACTAGGCGCCGAGTTGGAAACACATCCAACACAGATATCCTTCAGAAGGGTCTCACAGAAACGGATAACTGGTGCCAGAGCCATGGCCTAAAGTTAAATGCCAAGAAATGCATAGTCATACCCTTCGGGAAAAATAAGGTTACCCCTAGCTACCATATAGGTGGCAATCCCCTGAACACAGAAGAAGTTATTAGGGACCTGGGAACCCAGGTTGACAGTAGCCTTTCATTCGACACTCATATTGCTAAAGTAGTTAGGAAGACCTTCTACATTGCCCACCTTATCATGAAGGGATTCACATCTAGATCAAGAGAAGTCATAGTCCCCCTATACTCATCACTCATCAAACCAATGATCGAGTACAATGCCCCATTCAGAATGTATCTGACCCGACACTTGCAGCAGCTGGAGAGGCCACAAAAGTTCCTCACCAAAGGATAAAGGGTCTCAAAAATCTGTCTTATGCTGCCCGACTGAAAGAACTCCAGTTATATTCAGTTGCTTACCGCTTGCTCAGAGGTGACCTATGCCTGACATACAAGGCCATGTCAAACCCAGATTTGATGAACATGCTTCATCTCAAAAAATCTAGATCCCTCAGAGCCACAAAGGCGGAGACTTAAACCTCGACACGGTTATTAATAGGACATGCTGGAGGGATAGATTCATCACCCAAAGACTCCCTATGCTGTGGAACAAAATCTCGGTTTATGTGAGGCAGAGCACCTCGCTGGCCTTGTTCAAGAGGAATCTTGACCAATGGATGGGAGATCGCAGATACACCCCAGGGGTTACCTCAGTGTCACTGCTCGACAGAGGCACAGCAAAATAATGGGCATAGTTTCTCCAAACTAAAGGGGTGGCGTAAGCCACAAACTATGGGCTAGGCTTATAAATGCCCTCGGGCAGATAGCCTAGTATGAACCTATGAACCTATGAACCTATGAACAAGTGTGAAGTTGGGGATACTGAGCAAAGCTGGAAACATAGAAGTGACTGGGAGCCATTTAGCCCAGTACAGCAGTGATGCTCAGTAGGGCTACACAGATAAATAAATCAGAGAATTGTATTTTTGATGGTCTGTAGTGCTGAAGTATTTATACCTGATAAAAGAACAATTACAGATAGAGCATATTCAAGTCATGGGAGTAATACATTAATGGCAATGGCCCAATGGGCTTCTGGGTAAATACACTGGAGACTTTATAGGTGAGTATAGACTAAAGGGAAATTTTAGTTATGGTACAATCAGTATGATTTTGAAAAGAGATTGTGCCATCCAATAACACATCTAGATATATTTGTTGTCAGGTAATTGCCAAAAGGATCTAAAATTGTGGGTGATAATATATCTAGACTTGTGTCCATAACAAAGAGCTTGGCTGTACATTTGGTAGTGTTAGTGTAGAGGTTGATGAGGGTAATAAGACAGTTCCATATCAGTGAGAAGTAGTTTTGTAAAGAAGTAGCAAGCTGATGCATAGATCTGTGAACAAAAATAAATAATATGTTATCAGCATACAGAGCAAAGTCAAGATGTGGCCAGTCCATGGGGCGTGGCCAAGGATGAACACAGGATAGCAGCAGATTTATTCAGCTCCACCAATTTCATTACACTGACAGGAATTAATTACTTAAAAAATTAATTTTTGAAGTAATTTTCTTTCTAAATACGTTTGTTTTATATAGTTCTTGAACTATATCTAAAAAAGAAAGGAAATCTTAACAATATTCCTGTCAGAAATCACTGTGGAAATTTTCCTGTCAGTTTATCAGTCTGAAATGAGTTCCAGTAAGACAAATTCTCAAGACTCCAGCATCAAGAAAGAACTTCAGTCTCTGATAATTATAATCCAGCAACTTACTGATAAAATGGATACTAAAATAGACACCTTCATAGAAAAAACTACAAAACAAATAGACCTGTTACATACAGACCTGCAACAACAGAAGAACCAGATGACAGGCATAGAAGAAGCTGTGAATGACATGGAAAATAGAATCCAAGAAGAAGAAATCAACACTGAGTTTCTGCTGAAACAAAATACACATTTACAAACAAAGCTGGATGACCTGGAAAATAGATCTAGGCGCAATAACATTAGGATTTTTGGACTGCCAGAAAATATTGAAAGTAACAATATTACTTCTTTTTTAACAACTTGGCTCCCTAAAACTTTAGACTTACCAGAAGCATTTTCTTTTGGTATCGAAAGAGCACATAGATCTATAGCTAATACTAACTCTAACAAAAACTATCCTAGATCAGTTATAGTTAGATTTCTATCATCTTTTGATAAAGAGATGGTTCTTAAATCTGCTTGGGCTAAAGCTCCTGTTAAGATTAATGAGACAACTGTGCGTTTTGACATTGACTATTCTTCCATGGTAATAGCTAAAAGAAAAGTTTTTCTGCCACTAATAAGGGAGCCTAAAAAAGCACAGTTTAAAACATACCTTCTGTTTCCTGCCAAGCTTAAAATCTTCCTTCCTGATGGTCCTAAGGTTTTCGATGATTTAGACTCTGCTTTACTGTTTGTCAAAGAAAAAAGGATTTTGGATAAAATAGAAGAAATGGAATGGGCTAGTTCTTCATTAAAGAGATTGGCAACTGAAGTTTCGTGGAAGACTTCAGAGAAGAAGAAGAGACTAAAAAACAAATGATTTGTTATATGCTTTTTTCTCTCTCATCATTTTAGTTCATTATTAATCTTTTTGAATATAGTTCCTGCATTTCCAGAAAGCCACAAATATTTTGGAAAAGATTTAATCAAAGTTATTCTCTATGTGCAAAGAAATGTTTTGTTTCATAACCAGTCAAAATACCTGAAGATTTAATGGCAAGCTGTGATTCAATTTGTTTCTCTTTCTCAAAAGAAGTAAGGTTAGTAATTTGATACATTTTTTATCTTTACCTTTTTTCCTTCTCCTTTTATTATTTTCTTTGTTTAAACAATGACATTCTATTTAGATTATGTAGTGGGTAAAGGGTGGGGAGGGCAGGGAGAGAACAGTAATGAAAATATCATTAATAGAATAATAACATATTTATTCCTTGTAAAAGTTTTATAAGTTCTTCAAATGCTATTTCTAATTATACTTTCTTGATTATACTGCTTATGCCTGTTTGTAAATAATCTGTTATGCTTTAACTAATAATAATCAGAACTAAATAAGAGTAAATAATATGTTTTATTTTTAACTCTATTAATATAAACAGTAAGTAACATTCCATTGTATATACTTCTTACAGCTTTCTCTTACATTTTTTTATTTCTGCCTCACTCCCTTTTATTTTCTACTCTCTTTTCTTTTCTTTATTAATATATAGAAATGCTTTTGATTGTGTGGGCACAGTGAATAATAGGATTTGTATGAAAATTGAGTTGGGAGAAGAATGTTGAGTTTTATTGCTTGTTGGTAATTTTGGGCTTAATTTCACTTACATAGAGGCTGTAATGATCTGTGGAATACATTGTGAAGGTTTTGTCATGTTTAGATCCATTTACACTGCTAAATGAATGTTTGCCACTAGTTTTTAATAAGTTTCCCAAAATGTTAAGAGAGACAATCTGAGATGTGGGCTGTCTCATGCACAGTGTTCATGAGTTACTTCAGAAGCTTCAGCTCACAGAATTCTCACAGAGAAACTGAAAGCAGTTAGTATAACCTTTGACATAGTTATCACACTGACACACCACAGATTCAGGAAAATACTCTATTCATAAAATATGTCAGTTATAATGTTTTGTTTCATAACCAGTCAAAATATCTGAAGATTTAATGGCAAGCTGTGATTCAATTTGTTTCTCTTTCTGAAAAGAAGTAAGAGGCTGTAATGGTCTGTGGAATACATTGTGAAGGTTTTGTCATGTTTACATGCATTTACACTACTAAATGAATGTTTGTCACTAGTTTTTAATAAGTTTCCGCCAAAATGTTAAGAGAGACAATCTGAGATGTGGGCTGTCTCATGCACAGTGTCCATGAACTACTTCAAAAGCTTCAACTCACAGAATTCTCACAGAGAAACTGAAAGCAGTTAGTATAACCTTTGACATAGTTATCACACTGACACACCACAGATTCAGGAAAAATACTCTATTCATAAAATATGCCAGTTATAATGAGTCTAAATGATGTAGTTTCTTGTAGTAAGTAAATGTCTTATTTTAGAAGGCATAGAAAATGAAACATTTATTTAAATGTTTTTGAAAATCTACTTAACAGCAGCATAATAATCTGTGTTAAAATGTGTGTTCCAAACATATACTTTACTATAACTCATTTAATTAATCTGATTGACAAGCATAAATAATCTTATAACTCTATTCTGGAAGAAATGTCATGTGATATATTTTAAAGCAGTAGGTTAGCATGATTGTAAAATCTGGTTACTAAAATGTGTTTGCTGTGCATTATTTTGTATAAAGCAGACAGATTTATTCTAGGGACAGCAAGTAGGATAGTGCTCAACAAAGACACAACTCAGTGAGATCAGATATATATATATATATGTGTGTGTGTGTGTGTGTGTGTGTGTGTGTGTGTGTGTGTGTGTGTGTGTGTGTGTGTGTGTGTGTGTGTGTGTATGTATGTGTATGTGTGTGTGTGGAGTGTGATGGCTTTTTTTTATATAATAATGCAAGTGTTTCTGAGAATCTGCATAACTATCCAATATGATTTATAATAATTTCTATGAATACAATATTTTACTCTATTGACAAAATGAATGTTTGCCACAAGTTTTAATAAGTTTCCCGCCAAAATGTTAAGGGAGACAATCTGGGATGTGGGCTGTCTCATGCACAGTGTCCATGAACTACTTCAAAAGCTTCAACTCACAGAATTCTCACAGAGAAACTGAAAGCAGTTAGTATAACCTCTGACCTAGTTATCATACTGACACACCACAGATTCAGGAAAAATACTCTATTCATAAAATGTCAGTCATAATGTGTTTAAATGATGTAGTTTCTTGTAGTAAGTAAATGTCTTATTTTAGAAGGCATAGAAAATTAAACATTTATTTAAATGTTTTTGAAAATCTACTTAACAGCAGCATAATAATCTGTGTTAAAAACTTCTGTTCCAAACATATACTTTATTATAATTCATTTAATTCATCTGATTGACAAGCATAAACAATTTTATAATTCTATTCTGGAAGAAATGTCATGTGATATATTTTAAAGCAGTAGGTTAGCATGATTGTAAAATCTGGTTACTAAAATGTGTTTGCCGTGCATTATTTTCTATAAAGCAGACAGATTTATTCTAGGGACAGCAAGTAGGATAGTGCCCAACAAGGACATAACTCAGTGAGATCAGATATATATATATATATATATATATATGTGTGTGTGTGTGTGTGTGTGTGTGTGTGTGTGTGTGTGTGTGTGTGTGTGTATATGTGTGTGTATGTATGTGTGTGTGTGTCTGTGTGTATGTGTGTGATGGCTTTTTTTAATAATGCAAGTGTTTCTGAGAATTTGCATAACTATGCAATATGATTTATAATAATTTTATGAATACAATATTTTACTCTATTGACAATAATGAGTTTAAGTAAATGCTCATATACAAACAATTCAAGATTTTTTTTGGAAGCTGTTAATAGTATTCACATGACAGAAAATAGATGCATCTTAATATATGTAATGTCTGAATCATATTAGCCAAAGTTTTTGATTTAAATGAATGTTAGAACCTAATTTTCTCTCCTCTTGATTTCTAACATCAAGATTATTTGAATGCTATTTGAATACAAGTGTTATATATTACATAGATCTATATAGTAGTATGAACAGTTTTTAAAAAAAAAAGTTTATTTTAGTTTATATGATGCTGTTTTACCAAATGTGTAGTTTTGTCTTGATAGATAATTGAATTGAAAACTGTTAACCTCAGTTAAATATAACTAGTATTAAATTGATAAGGTGATAGCTGAGGTACTGCTGCTTAGGGTAGGGGTTAACTTGAGTAGTAAATACTACTCTAAGTTGGAGTTTTCAACTCAAGCTGGATGCAAGGTTTAATCCTTACATTATTTTCACTTGTTCATTGTTATATGTATATAGTTTTGACATCCACAATATATTTTGTATACTAATTGTCACTACAAACAAAATTGAATCCTATACAAAATCCCATAAGAGATTTAATAAATACAGATATATTTAAAGGTACACCTAAAAGAGGAGATGTAACATTATTTATCTTGTTATTTGTTATTTCGATCATAAGATTCTTGAGTTTTAAAAATGCCAAATGACATCTTTAAAAGGAATTTCTTTAAACATTAATGGATTGAATAATCCATGTAAAAGGGCAAGCCTAATAAGATACATTAATTTACACAAGGCCAATCTAGTCTTCCTGCAAGAAACCCATCTCTTGAAAAAAAGATATTGATAAACTAGCCACTAATAAGTATACAGTATTGGTTAGTTCAGAGCACACTCAGAAAAAGAGGAGTGGCTATTTTATGGAATAAAAGTATGCCCATTCCTAAAACCATTAAGTCTTTTCAGGATGACAAAGGAATGTTTTGTATGGTTACAATACAAATTAATGGGAAGACTTACACTTTAATTAATGTATATTGGATACCTGGAATTGGTATTAATACAGTGAAACATCATATTGATAAGATCATATCATTCTCTATAGAGGATATTATTTAAGCTGGTGATTTTAATTGTATACTACATGAAAGTGATACTACCACTATAAGGAAAAGAAGAATTACATCTAATGCAAACCATTTAAATGATTTTGCTAATTCTTATCATTTGAATGATATTAATAATCAGATAGATTCAAAATCATTACCATACACCTTTTTTTCTAACAGATACAAAACTTATTCAAAAATAGATAGGGTCTTTATTTCTAACCAGATGGTAACAGATTTAATTAATTCCAAAATCATTTCATGTCCTATATCTGATCATAACTCAATTGTTTTTGAATTCATGATAAAAATACTCATAATGTTCAGATCAAAAGGATACCAGCATACTTAACTCAGCTAAAAGACTATAAAGAATATATACTTTCAGAAGTACAACATTTTCTAGACATAAATAATACTCCTGAAGTCTCCATTGTCTATGTTTGGGATGCCTTAAAATCATATCTATATGGACAAAGTATCAGATGGTATAATAATAAAAGGAAATCTTGGGATAAGGAATTGTTAGATATTCAAAGTAAATTAGACTCTTATAAACATAATAATAAAGAAAATATTATGGACAAGAAAGTTATTGAAGAAATAAACAAACTAAATGAGAAATACAAAGAAATTTTAACTCATAAAGTTAAAATAACTTTAGAGAAATCTGAGTTTTGTCTTATTCAATAAGCCCCAAATACTTACATAGACTTAAAAATAAAACAAAAGATTGAATAAACAAAACCATATCAAAGAAATCTTTTCTCTAAGGAAAAGAAGAATATTTCTAGTATACCAGAAATACTGGATGAATTTAGAAATCACTTTCACAAGATTAACCATAACAACATTAACATGGAACCTAAAGATAAAATAAAGGAGTTTATAACCACAAACATGAATAAAAAGCTTAATAAACAACAGATTAAACTATTGGACAAGAGTATTTCATATACAGAAGTTATTACACAAATAAATAAGCTTAAATCAAACAAAGCACCGGGTAATGATGGTATTATACCAGAGATATATAAAATCCTTTCTAAAACTACATATTCATTAATACATAAGGTTTTTATTTTGGCCCAAACTGAGTTAATAACCCCCCCATCTTGGCAATATACATTTATTTCACCAATTTTAAAACCTAATAAAGATCCAACTAGATGTTCTTCATATCAACCCATCTCATTACTTAATGTTGATTATAAAATGTTTATGAGTATTTTTGCTGATAGATTGAAGACAATCATTCCCGGCATTATAGATATAGATCAGACAGGCTTCATTGTAAATAGAAATACTTTTGATAATATAAGAAGAACTTTAACATTAATTGATTTTGCAAATAGGAAAAGAAAGATTTAACACTTATTAGTCTTGATATAGGTTCAGCATTTGATTCAGTAAGTTGGGACTATCTGTTTACCTTACTGAAATGCACAAACTTCTCTGATGCATTTGTAAATTTAATTGAGCATTTATACAAAGGAACGCTGGCTTATATTAAGGTAGGAACATATGTTTCACAAAAATACCCATTCTTAAAGGTACAAAGCAAGGATGTCCACTTTCTCCACTATTATTCACTTTAGTAATGGAGCCTTGGGCTAATTTGATTAAAAACAGTACTGACATAGAGGGTTTTGAAATAGACGAAAATACAACATCAAAAATTCAACTTTTTGCAGATGATGTTCTAATTACATCAGCAGGATCTAATTCTTCTATGCAGTCTTTATTTGATAAAATGATGAATTTTAAAAGTATTTCTGGTTTAATATTCAATGAAGAAAAACTAAAATACTACCTATATATACACAAAAAAAATTCTCATTAGTGATTTTACTAAATATGTACCCAATTCAGGTCAGATAACTTATTTAGGTATAATACTATCTAAAGATATTAAATCTATTATATATAATAACTATAATACCTGTTTTCTTAATATACAAAATCTTTTAATACCTGGAATAATATGTTTTTACTATGGAGGAGAGACTTACAATTATTAAAACGATAATATTCCCCAAGATTTTATACTTAATACAATCAATAATACTTTCACCTACAAAAATAATTATCAAGAAACTGAATACACTAATGTTAAATTTCTTATGGGCACCTAATAGACCTAGGATTGCATTAAAGAAACATACTAATAGCTGGTCTCAAGGGGTATTTCTTTTCCAGACTTTAATTTATATATTATCTCTTCTATTATAAAAGTTATTACTTTATTAATAGATCAGTCATATATCGCAAAATGGAAAGATTATTGGGAGCTAATTAGTATGCACTTCATGAAAATCTCCTTAACACATAAAAATATGATTGTAAATAACTCCATGTTGTGGTTGCTAAAGGAATTTTGTACTTCACCTATTACACCTAAACATATGGTTTGTTACCCATTAAATATTATTATGAGTTATTGTAACTTTATATTCATGCACCCTAAGTATGGGGAATGGAATTTTATTGTATTCCCTATAATGTATACTCAGGGTATGCTTATGTCATCTACTTCTGAAGGAGCTCATTTAGCTATAGATAATGATCTAAAGTACTGGTATCAGCTGATATCTGATAATAAAGTTAAAAATCTAGATTTCTTAAAACAAGAATTTGATCTAAGAGAAACTTGCTGGTTAGAGGTTCAGATCTTTAGACAACATCTCATTGATAGAATAGATCTAATGTCTATAACAGTTAAAGAATCTATTCCAAAACTGATTGATTACTTGATATTAAATTTACAGCATAAAGTTTCTGATAAAGGTAAACTTTCATATATACATAAAATTATCAGACAAGAAACTTTTTACAGTGTAGATTCATACTGGAATTATTTCACCTCTATTAATGGGGACCCACCAACTCAACAAGATAAACAATATATATTGGAATCTGCTTATAGAACTACATCTTCCATTGTCTGGAGACTTTATACATGGAAATATTTACATAGATCTTTTTATACACCTTTGTTGATGAATAAAATAAATAATAAAGATAATCTATGTAAGAGATGTAATGTAGAAATTAATGCTGACTGGGCTCATATGTTTTATGACTGTATGAAGTTGAAAGAATACTGGAAGTCAGTTAATGAATTTTGCAGGCTCTTTTTACAGATAATTTCATTATTTCTAAGTCTCTTATATTATTCAACACACCTGTACCTCAATGTGTTAAAAAGATTAAGCTTCCCTTGTTATGGTCTATCCTAGCAGTGGCCAGGAAAATAATAACTAGAAATTGGATTTCAGATACACCTCCTTCGTTCAATGAATTTAAAAATGTTATGAATATAATGTGCCATATGGAAATAAGCACAATTAGAATGAGAACAACTAGAAAAACATCATATTATATTGTATGGGATAACTTACAAAATTTGTTAAAAAAATTCTAATTTCAATAGCACGGTATTTTAGTTTAATTAATTGATCTGATTGTAGTGGATGTCTTTGTAAATACTTTAGTTGTTTTGTTGAATATTATAATAATACCTATTTTTAATTACTTGTATAAAATTGTTATGATATTTCTCTTATATGTTAAAACAATAAACCTGTTTTGAAAAAAAAAAAATATGTGGCCAGTCCCAGGAAAGGCTGTTTGTGCATAATGAGAAGAGAATAGTATGGGTCATTGAAAGACTCCCATATTAGTAGTGGCCTGCAGAAACACAGGCATTTTGTCTAGTGACATAGAAACTTCTACTTGATAGATTTTCAACCATCATTTAACTTCAGGTAAGATACTGTAGTCAAATAATTTGTTTTGTTGGTAATATCAAGATCCAGAAAAATAGCCTCTCTCAATAATTATTTTTCCATATTTGAGTAAATATTTGAGGTAAGGCAGACATACTGTATTTTGGATGGAAATAATACTATCGGCAAGTAGGCTGTCAGTCTACATATGTTCAGACATATGTTTATTGGTGCTTTTTTCACAATATTTTGCCTAGAGGATAGAGGTTTGCATTGAGATGTAGAACATTAAGTCAAAGGATGATAATTATGTACTTGAAGCAGGCAAGAATGATACCAGTAGTAAGAGATAAGTTAAAAATAGGTGCAAAGGTATTGAGTAGAATCTTAGTTTTACTTCTGATTAACATGGAATACACGTAGTGAAGCAAAGAGTTGCATTTACAGCTTAGTTGTCTAAAAGCTTCTAAATAGATGTACAGGATAGGAATTTCAAATAAAAGGGAAGGTAGTTTAGTATGTTGTGTAAAAGGGTGTGAGAATGCTACTTTACACACACTGAAGAGGGGTGCGTGGATACTGTCAGAGGAGAGCTATTTTTAAAAAAGCACAGCAAGCACTATAAGAAGTCCAGAGAACACCCAGAAGCTTTAAAAGTGGAAATACACTATTTTATTCCAACACAGTTTAACACAACTGACTCACTGCATTTTTCAACCTATACACAGGACTTCATCAGATAACAGGCTACATACCCTCAATACACTTTGCAATAAATTACCCCAGTTGTCAATCCTCATTTCCTGCCATTGAAGAGAACGTTCCTCAGTGGGTTTGCAAGGCTTGACAGTAGGCCTGTGCTGTTCCTTTGCTGGACAGATAAGTTCTCTTTGCAGAACAAAAACTTCCAGATTATAAAGATTGTTGTTTTATTGTACTTTCCTATTTAGGAAAGTCATTTTTAAGCTAACACTGTTTGTTTTAACAGACTACCATGAGACTTAACTGTATATTTAAATGAGAGCACGCTTTGTTCCTGTCAGTTTAAAAGCTGTTTAAAGTAATTGAGAATCATTTTCTGTGGAGAAACTGTGTTTATTTTACCTTTTGGTAACTGGCAAAGTGCATTTTAATATGTTTTTGTGCAAAAAAAAAATACTTTTAAAGAATTTAAAATTTTGCTGGCTTTTTCTGCTTGTTTTCCCTGGGAAAGAGGAATAGCACTGTTGGCACCTTTTTTTCTAACAGAGAGAAACAGAAAACTAAACATGTATCTACTCCTCCTCCTTATATTTCCTTAGACAGGTGTAGTTTACTTGGTCTGGCTCAGTATTTAATTCAGGCTACTGATCCTTCTTATAAGGTGCTTTCTGATAAAAGAACAAGAGATTCTGTTTTTCCTAAAGAGATTCAAGATTCTCAATATGGACAGGAAGAAGAAGGGACAGATAAAGGGTTTTCTCCTCAGTTTTCTGATTCAGACTCAGAGAAGTGTTCAGTTTCTGATTCTCCCTGTAGTTGTTTCTCTTTCTCTGAGACTGTTACCAAGGTGCGCTGTTTTTTCAGTGGGAAAACATTAAGATTCCTCAGTCCCTCAGAAAATACTATGACCTGTTACAGAAGCAATTTCCAGAGCCTTCACCCATTCCCTCAGTTCTGTTAGCTCTGGTGGATGTGTGTGTCACTGCCTGCAATTTTCCTGATATTCAGCCTGTTGCCCCTAAAAAGGCAGATAGAATGTATAAGGGTCCTCAATCTTTTAAGTTTTAAACACGTTTATCAAACTTGACCCAGCAGCTACAGCATTGGTTAATCATACTGCTGCTAAACAACTGGTTAATTCCAATCTTAATCTTTCTGGCAATGATGGGAGGATTATTGATAAGTATGGGAAAAATGTATGCTTCTGCAATTTTAATTTTCAGAAGTTTGAATTATCAGGCTCATATATTAAAATAGAATGCCCGGAGACCAGTTCTGGATCTTTCTTTCCTAAACCTGTTTGTGACAGTGCCCAAGCTCAAAATGCTGTCACTTCACAACCTGCTACCCATTCCTCCTTATTCAAATTTCCTGGTAGCACTAGATTAAAAAAATGCTTATCATCACATCTCTATTCATTCAGACCTCACATATTTTTAAGATTCTGAGTGTCTGGATCAGATTATCAATTATCTGCTTTACCCTTTGGACCATCCACTACATCAAAAGTGTTCACAAAGTGTGTAGCTACAGTTACAGCTGAATGCAGGCTATAGGGTAAAGGTCAATGCAGGCTATAGGGTATCCTCATTTTCCTATAGTTCATTGACTTTGTTTATCTTTGTGGAGTCTTTTTCAAAGTGTCAGGAATCTCTCATTTGGATGAGAAGATTCAAAAGTCTTTTTTGACTCCTTCACACAGGATTATGTTCCTGAGGTGTCAGCTAGACACCTCAGTTTAAAGAGGTTTTCTTACACAAAAGAAAAAATAGATCTGTATCTAGATTTATTTTTAAGGTTTTCCACTCAGTCACTGTGAGGAAATACCTCAGGAATCTGGGTCTTATGGCATCTATGATTCTGATGATACCCTAACAAGACTCCACGTGAGAAAGATACAATAGTATCTGAAATCATTTTGGCCCCAGCAGATCCTTTATCTTTTCAAATCTCAGTGCTGAGGTTTGTCAGAGGAGAAATCACATGGTGGAAACAGCAAATTTCTCTAAATCCAGGTCTCCCCTTCTCCCTCCATCCTCCAAAGTAGTCAGTTACCACAAATGCCTTGGACTTGTTGAACAGTTTCAGGAGGGATAAAATCGTAAGGTTTATGGGACACCAAAGACAGATGCAAGCACATAAATATAAAAGAGATGCTTGCCCTGATCAAGGTACTGAACTCTCTGAATCATCTTTGGTCCCCTGGACCTCTTCACACTGTTACAGGCAATACCACAACCATGTGGTACATCAATAAACAAGGGAGAATCAGGTCATATACCTTTTGCAAACTAACCATGTTAGCTTGGGATGTCGCTTCACAGCACAGTCTCAGTCTACAGGCATCTTATATTCCATCAAAGAAAAATTGGGTGGCAGACAAGCTGAGCAGGACAAGGGCACATCCTCACAAATGAAACATACATCACATTGTCTGCCAAGATTTGATTAAACTGTGGGGAGTTCCTCAAGTAGACCTATTTACCACCTCTCTGAATAATCAGCTGGCAAATTCTGCTCCAGGACTCCATGCATGAAGGCCTGGAAAACAGATGCCTTGTTTTTCTTTGATAGGAATGTTCCTGTATGCTTTTCCACCTTTTCCACTGATATCCAGGGTACTGCTGAAGAATCAGAAGGAATCCCCCAAGATCACTACGGTGACTCCCTTTTGGCAGGGCAACACTGGTTCTCCTTTCTTTTGGCAATGGCTAGTAACAATTATCATAAGCTTCCTCACAGACTACCACTACACATCTACTCACGGAAAAAACAAGAGTGTTTGATGCATTCTGTCCCCAATAAACTTCAATTGAGTGTCTAGAAGATAGGGTCTTAATCCCCTTTAGGCATCTGTTTACTGAAGAATGTTCATCAGGTACTAATGGAGGCAAGAAAGTCTGCTACGAGAAAATCATATATTACCAAAGGGTTTCCTAGTAGGTGTCAACAAGATAACCAACACCCATTCAAGGATAGTTGTTCTCTGGCTTTGCAATATTTGTGTGAGTTACTATCCTATGGGATTTCTTACTCTTCCATCAAGGTTCATTTATCATTCATTTCATATCTGCCCATGGATCTTCCTCTTTCAATGCTTTCTCATGTCCAAATGTTTTTGAAAGGGTTTTGCATAAGATGCCTCCAAGAAAACTGGGGGTCCATCCTTGGGATCTAACATTTTCACCATCAGAAACAGCTAATCTGGCTGACTTGATGTTGTAGCTCACCACATGATTGAAGCCACAAAATAAAAATAGTTCTTAGTATTTCTGAATATTTATAGACATCAATGAATAGTAAATGGAATACTGAATCAAATGTAATATAACACTGCCATTTAGTGGCCTGTGTCTTAGTCCTAATGAAAACAATGCTCCCAAGTTCACTATCTATCTGTACTTCCTTAGTAAGTAGATCTGGAAAATCTAATCTACTGTGACTATTAGACACTATCATATCTAGCCTGATAAACATGAATTATGCCCATGAATGATGTTGTTTAATTTTATATAGTGAATCAGTATTCCCGGAGCAATAAATATCACTTAAATAGTCTGATATTCTAGTTTTGGCATCCCAGATGCTTGGGTACACAGAAAGCCACTAATAAGCAGGTAAAACATTTAGAGAGAGCAACCTAAACCTACTATAATGATACCTTAACAGGTACAAACTAGCTCACAATACCACAAAAATAAAAGCCATCTTTTTGGAACTAAGCATAAATTCTCCCATGTGCCTCAGCAGTCCAGTGCAGGATAGAGGGTACTTTGTTACAACATATTACTTATTGATACCATAGAATCCAAACACCTGTTAGTGCAGATAGCATGTAAAGTTAATAAAGCAGAATCATATGTCATGGACATTTAGAAAGCTTATTAGCTTAAGAATATAGAGCTGGAATAGCTTGAGGAGGATAAGTGAGATACATATAGGTACATAAATGTAAAATAGATTGAGCAGGTAAGTGATATATATATATATATATATATATATATATATATATATATATATATATATATATATATATATATATAGCCATAGCAAGGGGCTAGTTTAAAACACCCACTTGAAAAAAGTTGTCCAAAAAGTAAAGATAAATGGTGTGGACAATGAAAAGATCTATTTAGTAAGGAAACATTGGTTGTTGGGTCCTTACTAACCAATACCCTAAAATAGTGGAATTTCCTATTCTCCTTTAGACAATCCATTAACTTACAGCTAAAATTTGAGTAGCCCTTTCCATTTCTGAAATCAACATGAAGGTTATTCCAGTTTACAAGACTACTTTTATAAAGCTCGTCTCTCTTATTACTGTTATAGAAGGTGGTCTATGCAAGGTCAGGGAGTTTTCTGCATTTGTTCTTAAATTATAGGAGAAGGTTTTATAATTAGTTTATGTCTTATCGAAATAAAAATCAAGGTGACCACCATGGCTAAAAACATGTACTTTAATCCAATGAATAAATAAATAAAGATATACCATGAAATCCTGAAATAAATGATTAGCTCTTTCACACAATAAGTGCTTCTTCAGATCTGCTCCTTTAAGGAAACCAGTCTAATTTAAACAGACCAACAGCCAATAGGACAGTGAAATCAATTAACTATGAAAAGAAAGCCTGAGAGCTTTTAAAGCAGGCTTTAAAGGTACAAACCCATTTAAACCAGGGTCTTTATCAGCCTATAATTTGACAGTCCACTTCATTTCTGCCACTTCAGTACGATTCACAATGTCTCAACCTTTTAAATTTTCTTTTACTACTTCCATCACTATGAAGGTAAAAGAATGCCCTGGGTTATTAAAAATGCATTTATATAAGGCATTAGAAATCTTCCCATTCCTAACATCACCCATATGCTGCAAAATGCGTTCTTTCAAAACCCTATTGTTTTTTTCTGTATAGTATCCATTGCATACCTTGCAACAAGCCACATAAGCCAAATTCTTAGTTTTACAATCAGCATAAGTTTTTAAACTATATATGGTGTGGTAGAGGATTTACAAAAGAATTAGAGGTGTTGATCATATTGCAGGCTTTACAGACTCTACAAGGAAAAGTACTAACCCTATTCGATAAACATTTCTTCTTTATCTTAAGTCCATAATAAATCTGTCATTTCAAAGATGGATAGTTCTTAAACCCAAAATAGGGTCTATCACTGACAATATTCCTAATATTAGCATCTGACAGCAAGATAGGCCAATTTCTCCTAACAATATCACAGACCTTCTCACAATAACTACTATATGTCAACATTAATCTAGTGGTAGAAGTGCCATTATAAACAGTATTACGCAGCACAGAAGGTCTATTCATAGACTGAAGTGCTTTATCAAAATAAGTTTGGCCTTTCATTATCCTTAGTCTACTAACTTCAAAGCGGGCTTTCTCAAACTCCTTGGGGTGATAGCCTCTATCCAAAAATTCTTTACCCAAGCCCTCAGTAGCCTCCAAAAATTCAAAATCTCTAGTATGCAGTCTAGATATCCTAAGAAATTGTCCCTTAAGGACATTGTTGTACACATGGGACAGATGCATACTCGTTATATGCAACAAGGTGTTTTTCCTGCACTTCTTCCTAAATAAGGAAGTATCCATCTTCCCATCCCCTCTGAGGGACAAATGAACATCAAGGAAATCTATACACTGCTTGGAGTAATTCACAGTAAATTTAAAATAAGAGGTGCTTTCAAGATACCTCACAAAATCATAAACCAAATCAATAGGGCCATCCGACAACATAAAAACATTGTCAACAAAGCACTTGTAATATAAAACATGCATAAAAAATCTGTTATTGGAATTATCCATCACACATTCTGCCTCCCAACTGGCAATTACTAAATTGGTGAAACTATTTGCACACGATGTGCCCATAGCTACACCTAGTTTTTGCAAATAAAATGCATCATTAAAAATAAAAACATTATTAATAAAAATAAGATCTAGTAGAGTGCAAATAAGTTCAGTGTGTCCATTATCATAATCACTATTTATCCTTAGAAAGGTTCTGACAGACCCAATGCCTAAATCATTTGGAATAATAATGAACAGAATACACACATCTAAGGTAACAAGACACAAATCATTTGTCCTTCCCAAAGTATCAAAACATTGACCAAGTATCCATAAAAAATGTTCTGTGTCCTTAAGAACTGAAGGAGCCTTCTCAACAACAGGTTACAACTTAGTTTCTACAAAGACCAACAATGGCTCAGTAAGCTACCCATGACCCAATACAATGGGATGCAGTGGAGGGTCATTTGACTGCTTGTGGACTTTAGGAAGACCATGGATTATGGGAATCAATGGATCCATTGCATTCAAATACTCAAAACCTTCCTTGGTAAAATGCCTTCATCATGAACAGATCATATAAACAGTCATGCATGTATTTAGTCATCCTACTAACATCCAATCAAATGATTCTGGAGTAAGTGCGGGTATCACTTAGAATTAGCTCCATTTTTTTAATGTATGCATCCACATTAAAAACCACAATAGTGCCCCTTTTGTCAACGGGACGTATAAAAATATTAGGACTGTCCAGCAGCTCCCTCAGAGCTAACCATTCACTTTGAGATAAATTGCATGATTAGTGTTAAGTTCAGTAAACACATCATTTTCACAAACTTTTACAGAAACCTTCAACAAATGGATGAAGCTGTGGCAAAAAAAGTACTAGGTTTTCTAAAACCACAGACATTGTTCACATCAGAAGATAGAAAAAACAATTTGAGCATTATGTTCCTCGCAAAGAGTTTAAGACTCAGGATGACATCACTCACCTCTGAGCATCTCACTGGTACAAATGATAAACCTTTATTTAACGCAGACATATGCTGCTCTGATAAATGAAATGAAGACAAATTAATCACTACATTTTCTGATTCCATGCTGCTGAACTCCTTAGCTGACGACACCATTCCATTGATAACTTCTACCTCTTCCATCCATGACTCAACAAGCACCCCACCCCAGCCGTTGATGGAAGTTTTACTGGCAACTGTAAAATTTACTTAAAACTAGTACTTAGGACTTTAACCTGTAACACAGTTGGGCTTTGCGCAGAGCCAAACTTAGGAAAACTAGTTTGCATGTTGAACAGCACTAATAATAGATCATAGCACTACCTAACAGCTATTCTTAATCCCAGACACCACACATTAATCCTAAACCATAATAGACCAACCCAAAATACAGGACCTGACAATATGGATATGCATTTTTCTAATGTCTCTGTGGTCAGCTTGGTAGATAAGGTCATCATAAGACAATGTAGCAATTGCCTCATATACCCAGACAATCTTTTAATTCTTAAAGAAATTAACACATTATGCTAGAGATGTGCATACATAACTTCCTTGGAGGCTAAAATCCTACTTAATAGCAAGCATGTCAAGAGCACAGACACTCTACATCCTACATACACATACTGCTCACCACACACATTGAACTTTTTATGTTAAGGCATTTTAAAAAAAACTTCCCTAAACCTCTAAAGGCAATACCTATTCTCAACAGTCACTAATCCACCCATCACCCCTTTTCGCACATGGGGTCAGGGTGTCACTTCAACAGCAATAGTCATCTAGAGCCAAGGTTTACAGTGATGGGTGGCTAACCCTGCCACTGTAGTTCATCCACACCATACACTTGCACCTACGGCCATCTTATAGTAACCAATCCACCTACTGCATGTCTTTGGAATGTAGGAGAAAACTGGAACCCAGAGAAAACCCACACAAACACAGGGAGGACATGACTCCATATAAGACACCTTAACCGAGAATCGAGCCGGGGAACCTCTTGCTATGAGATGACAACGCTATTCACTGCACTATTGTGCCACCACAGTCACTAAAGCACATATGAAAAACAACATCTCCCACCGGGATCACTACTAAATCCCGAATGTGCAAAATACAGATGCCCGAAATTGCAAGACCAAAGTACCGAAAGTTCATAATACCTAAACTGCTAAATACCAAAGCACACAATCACGAAATATACATAATGGCATTGCAATTTCATTGTACTACTTCGAATAATGTAGTGGGGTATAAAACACCTACTTTGACATAAATGCGCTGTATGGCAATCAACGACAAAATATTTCTGACAACAGCTACAGTGCACCCGGAGATATTGGCCGATTGTATAATCAAATGCAGTCGCAGCAAATTAAAGAGGTACTAGTAATAGAAGGTTATGTGTACCACCTGGAAAGGAAATTGTATCCCCAATGATACTGGTGCTGCAAATATAAACGGAGTGGAAGCTGCAAAGGAAGAACAGTGACACTATCATTATCCGAAGGTGAGCAACTGTTAAAGTGTACGCCCCACAACCATGCTGGAGATCCTTTTGAAGTTGAAAAATGTAAAGTGTGTGTTACACTAAAAGAGAAAGCGTCTCTCTCTACAGATGCACCTTGCATGCTAATGGAAGATGCTATGGCATCAACGTCCTTGCAATGTGTGCCAAGTCTACCCAATAAAAAAGCGCTATTGCAACAGATTAGAAGGGTTAGGAGTAAAACTAGTAATGAAACACACATCCATGATTTAACATTAGAAGGTCTTGATATGGCTATGTTCCCCTTTCAGAGTGGTACGTTCATTGAAAAGACATGGTAGATCTACCCTCTCGTAATACTGTAGTAGTCTTTAGCACTATCAATAATCTCTATGATTTAAGTGTAACTACTATCTGGTTGATGGATGGCACGTATTTCTGCAAAGGTGTGCTCTGCTGACAACTATATAGTATTCATGGCATAGTGAAGTATGCCAGGTATAGCAAGTGTGTGCCGTTATTGTATTGTTTGATGTCTAAAAAGTCCCTAAGGGCATACAACATGATGTGGCATTGTGTACTATATATATTATCAGTGCATGAGTTCCCATAAACACTACAGTTCATCCTTTGTGACTTCGAAGTAGCTGCTTTAAAAAGCATTAGGTTAAACTTTGTAGACATTAAGTCGAAGGGTGCTTGTTCCATTTTGGACGCAATGTTTGGAGGAAAGTGCAGCAGCTTGGATTGGGCTCACTTTATAATTCCAACCATGGTTTCCAATTGGCGGTGAAATGTTTAGTTGGGCTAGCATTCCTTCTGGAATCAGACGTCATACCAACGTTTAATGCCTTAAAGGAGAAATTCCCAGCAGAGGGCATAGATATTCTGAGACATTTTTCAGATTGGTACGTGTTTGAGAAACTTAGAAAGTTTGCTACACGATCTACTGCTGTAACACATTTTCCGCCTCTGTTTCCTATTACATTTTGGAATGTGTATGAACTAAATAGGTTATTTCTACCACGCATGCAGAACTTGGTGGAAGCGTGTCATCGCCGATTGAAATGTCTGATTGGCAGTAAGGCAACTGATCTGTCTGTTTTAATGAGTGCTTTGGTGAACAGAATCGTGTGGATGGATTACGAGAATGTTTGGTAGCAGGCTGTCCTTCTCCTAAACGCAGAAAGTTGCTTCAGTGCCATAGCCAGTTTCAGTGCATACTGGATAATCAAAACAGTTATACGAGTATGGAATTGGTTAGAGCTATTGCTTGTTTATTAAAGATGTGAGGAATCTACTATGTCATGCCAGGATACACTGGGTGAAGTTTAAGTTTACATGGGGTTCACTTTGTTTGCATCTGGTTATTGTTTATAGTGAGTGTTACGAAGTACTACAACAGATTTGTGATGGTATTTACATTCATGGAATGGTGTACGTTAGTATTCCATGTGCTAATCATGTGGTTTCTGTTATTTATTTACAGTTTGAGGTGTTTCACTTGACTGTCTCACTGTTGCTGTTGTCACACTACTTTAATTCAATATTTCGGGTTTTCGTGATTGTGTGCTTCGGTGTTTAGCTTTTTAGGTATTATGAACTTTCGGTACTTTGGTCTCGCGATTCCGGGCGTCAGTATTTTGCACATTCGGGATTTAGTAGTGATCCCCTACCACTACATATAAGCCTACACTTAATGGTCTCCAAAGAACAAAGTCCATAAGTCAAGCATGAGACTTGTTATAGAATCATTTAACAACCATGTCATCAATGACGCAACACAATGTAAATATTCATTTAATGTGCAGTTCCTCCTCAGACAAACTGTTACGTATACAACACATTCAATTCAATTCATTTCTTGTCAGTAACTGTGTATTTTTCAGATTCCATTTCTTGTGAGTAACTTTGCATTTTTTCAGACTGTATACATTCTTTTTTATCATGTCCTTAAGTATTTACATTCTTTCAAAATTGCAATAGTTTTTACAACATCTTAGGTCTCTACAATGTCCTTTACAGCTCTAAGGCATGAACAAGAATTGTATCACTGACATTTTAGCTATGAATTTTGCCTGTCAAAAGCAGATTACACATAATTTTAACCGCAAATCGTTGGCCGGACACTCTACTAGCAATAGACACGTTTCCTTGCTGTGTTTTGTTCTAATTCACGAGACCTGTAATAAGATTAGTGATGACTAATTTTCTTTTGTTACTATTGTTACTGTTTTTTTTCTGCTATTCAGATTGCACCCTGATATGGCTTTCTTTTGTTTACCACAGTTTCCAATTAATTCCCTAACTGCATTGCTATACTAGTAAATGTATTTTTCAGAATTTCTTCTGTCCTCACTGCTGATTACAGATAAGCCAACATACCTTTCCCTTTATATAGTCCCTAGCAACTAATAACATTTGAATCTGCACATTAAGTGTAATCCCTCTTGCTTTTCAGGCTGGAGTCATAAATGGACTTTGTGGTTCTAGTAGGTCAATATCAAGCTCATTGAAAAATGCAGCATCTGACCCATGAAACCATTAAAATCTTTAAACATACTCAGGCCATTTCTGGCTACAACTACTGTATAATAGCTTATTAGCTGATCTATCAATCAACAAAATAAACATGCTTTCTTTGCTCTTAAATCTTCTTTGCTTTAATAGCTTATTGGTTGCTTTATCAGTCAACCAGTAAATTGTCTTACCCAT
Organism: Protopterus annectens; assembly: GCF_019279795.1. Taxonomy (NCBI): domain Eukaryota; kingdom Metazoa; phylum Chordata; order Ceratodontiformes; family Protopteridae; genus Protopterus; species Protopterus annectens. Next base: position 824,474,561 of record NC_056744.1, read on the forward strand.
GTTCTTAAAAAAACTTCTTTATCCAGTGTTTTTTAACTAGAATAATTTCACATTGCTTTGCCGAACTGCATTTATTCTCATATATTTCACATGCATTTTGCTGAGGTATTATGCACTGCATTTATTTTTTCAGTCTGAATTTTGTTAGCATTATTAGCTTTTTTTTGTATTTAGCAAACTTTTCCCTTTGACATGATTTACACACACACACACACACACACACACACACACACACACACACACGTGCACACACAAACACACACACGTGCACACGGACACACACACACACACACACACACACACACACACACACACACACACACACACACACACACACACACACACACACTCCTAACTAGCTCCATAAATATATATTCTCTTGAATATGTTAAAGCAACTTGTTTCTTTTTAGTGTTTCCTTTTTATGTGTTTTTATCACAGGCCGGATATTAAACACAGCAAAATAAATCATGATATCAGATAGAGAAATAAACAGTGGATGGACTGAATTTAACTCCCTAAAAGCTTTAATCTCTTCTTTAAAATGCTGTAATTTTTTAGCACCATTAACAGCTACATTTCTACCTCTCATACTGCTTTGCACTATATCCATTCATACTTATCTAGTCTAGATTGTATCTTTTACTTTTCCCAAATAAATGCTCACTTCTTCCTATTTTAACTACATCCTGATGTTCTAGCCTTTTAAACCCCTCTATTCCTTACATTCCAGAGAGGATACCAGGACAACCTAACTTTCTTCCTTCATAGAAAATAATTATTTTCTACCTACCCTCTATTAGCTTTTAAACTCCACCACCACTAAGTATCCTACTGCCCTGCAACATATTGTTTCTGTCTTGTTTCCTACTTTCCATCAGTAAACTACAGACCCCTTTTTTAATCATGCTACTCTTCAACTTATCCTCTATTCTTTTCCTCCTAATGGACCATCTCTCATCCTTTTATGACTCTATAATAGCTCTCAACATATAACCCAGCCACTGGGGATGCACAAGCCAGTGCATTTCTTTGTGCCAGTCCCAAGCCTGGGTAAATGGGGAGTGTTGCATCAGGAAGGGCATCCAGCATAAAATTTTGCCAAATCATACATGTGGACAAACAGATGATCTGCTGTGGCGACCCCTAAAAACAGATGATCTGCTGTGGCGACCCCTAACAGGAGCAGCCAAAAGAAGAAGAATAGCTGTCAACATATCTCCAACTCTGTCCAAAACACTTATTCATACATCATCCCTACACTCTCTACACATTGCATCAAACCTATTTAATGATGCCTCTCACCTTTATATAGACTGATTAACTCCATTTAAACCCAAGCCAAACCAAAATTTAGTGGGAAAATACTCTCCAAAAACAAGTATCAGTAATTCCCCAATATACTAAAATCCTTCTAGGAGGAATCATTCAGCCTAATCCTGGCCCCATCAATCACAATGAACATCAAGGCAATTATTTTCCATAGATTTCTCTAACCCCACAATGCTCAAGCCCCAGCCCCAGTAATCTAACTTTTGCTGTCATAAAATGTTAAAAGCTGTCATAAATGTTAGAAGCATAAGAAATAAAACTGCTGAACTCCATGCCTGGATTACTGAACATAAGCCTAATATTCACACTGTAACCAAAACCTGGGTTAAACCCAGCATAAACAATTCCAAAATTATACCTTCTGGCTATAATATCATCTGCAATGATGATATGAAGAAGAAAGGTGGTCATATTGCTTTAATATTTCCTAACAACTACATTTCCCCTGACAAACCAATACCAAAATTCAGTTCAGCAGAGCTTCTTATTACTTTCCTGAAATTAAACAATTATAAACAAATATGTATTACTGTCCTTTACATTCTTCCTGGTGACAATACAGCTTTACCAGAAGATATTCTACATTGGCTATCCATAGCAATTCCACAAGAAAAAAAATACTACTAGGTGATGTAAATGTCAATTGATTGGATATAAATTCTAATTCCCCTGCATCTAGCATGAACTTATATGGTTTCACAAAATTCATTCATAGCCGCACACATCATAGCAAGACATCAAATTCCCTATTATACTGGGTCCTAGTATCTGACCCTAGCAAATATGGATCTTGGACTCTCCAGTGAACACATGTTTCACCGAAACATAAACCACCAAACACACTTTCATGAAAGTGCATTTATCGAAAATGCACTTTCGCAAAAAAAAACACAAAATATTAAAAAATGAAAGACTACTCATGTTTATACCCACATGTGGGGGGGGTGCCCCCCACACCCCCCTACTTTAATATTCTCACTCCTAGATAGCACTACAGTGGGGAAAAGGGAACATTCCATTATCCCCACTGTACCACGATCTAAGAAACAGTTTGTTTAGTTGTACAATCTACACCACATATTGATGTAAAACTAAACCTACATGCAAACAACTGTTTGCTTACTTACCTTCTGGCAAAAGTGCATTTTTGATAAGATTTACTTTCACGAATTTGAGCTCACCCATTTATGTTTTGGTGAAATGTGTGTTCAATGGAGAGTCCTAGATCCGCAAATATACCCAATGGGTTCAATGTCAGACTATCTCAGTAATCATCTCCCAACTTATACAACCAGGCATCTCACACAAAAACTTAAACAGCATTTTTACAAAACAACAGACAACTTTCCAGGTTTAACCCAGAAATAGTCATTACTACCCTATCATGTACCTTGCATAAACACTAGGGCCAATAGCCTAGTACCAGCCTATGAACCTATTAATCATTGATTAAGTAGAATTTTCTAAAAAATCCTCCATTAGATGATGCTGTAAATGAATTCAGTACAACTTTCCTGAATATCGTAAATAGTTTTGCACCTCCCAATGCAATTTGACAATCCAAAAAAAGTCAAATGCAAATGCAGGATGGCGAAAAAAGCATGGAAAGAATAAAACACCACAACATCTTTAGATCTTCGGAATGCTTAGCAATTGTACTAAAAAACAAATAAATGAAGACAAAAATATTTTACAATAACTTTCATAATAATAGTAAACACAAGACTAAAAAATTCTGGACAGCCATTAAAGCAATCTTGTATTCCTGCCAAAAATTCAGCTAATCCCTCTCCCAATAGCTCACCACTCAAAACCACAATACAATTCAACTCTTATTTCACAGATAGTGTAGCATCTCAAACCACGGATTCCCTGACATCTAATCTCAACCCTGCCCAACAGCCATGTATCTTCAATCCAATTTCTCCTTCAAACCTGTGCCCACTTCCTTTAACAATCTATTCTTAAGCAAACACAAATCATCCTCTGCTTCAACTGATGATCTTCCAAACCACCTTAAAATACATTAAAATAGCAGCCAACAGCATTGCCTATCCCATCTCAATCCTTATAAATAGGTCAATCCAGGAATTCCCACATTCCCTCTCTCTGGAAAAAGTCACACATCTGTCTGCACAAAGGAGGACATTTAACAGACATTACTAACTTTAGACCTGTCGAGGTATATAGCAATCGTACTCCCTCTCTCCAAAATACTTGAAAAAATGTATTCAAAAACAATTGATAAACTAATTCCTCCAGGAAGAGTACCTGTTGCCCATACAAAATGGCATCCATCCTTCCCATAGTAGTAACACTGCACTTCTAACTTATATAGATACTGTCAATAAAGACAGAGATAATGGCAAGCTAGTCTCCTACTTATTTCTAGACTTGTCTAAAGCCTTCAACACAGTTTGTCACAGCAAACTTATACTTCAAATGTTCTTACTAGGTCTCTCTCAGTCCACCCTTCTACAGTTCAAAAGCTACCTGTTCAATAGGCATCAATCAGTAAAATGGCACTCCACCCTCTCTCCATACCTCCCAGTCACTACTAGTGTACCACAAGGTTCTATTTGTTTTCCTCCTCTTTAAAACTCTCAACAACACACTCCACACATCCTCACAACATGCTTCCCTAATACAATATGCAGATGATTCCACACTCATGTGGACATCTGACAACATGACACAACTCCAAAGATTACTCAGGAAGCTTTAACAGCCATTGAAACTTGGCTTTGCAACACACAACTCATGCTCACCTCTTCCCCCCCAAAAAACTACTACTTTTTTCCCCAAATCCTTTTCTCATAATAAAAAAAACTAAAGCCCTCTCTCTTGATAATGCAACCATAGAAGTCACGTCTCATAGCAAATTATTAGAGGTGACAATGGATGATAATCTTAAATTCAACCTAGGTATAAAACATTGTATATGAAAAACTCATCAAAAACTAGGGATGCTTAGCCAAAAACTCTCTCACCAATACAATTAAAACTACACTTGCCACCACTTGTCACCTCCTCACAGTTCTTTATGGCACTTTTGTCCTTATTAACCTCCAGGCACCACAAAAATCAAAACTTGAACTATGATACAACAACGTTGCTAAATTTGTTGCAACTATCCCTTTCAATACCCATTACTGTATAACACCAAAAATCCTAAATTGGTTTGAACTACCCCATCAACTAACATATACACATTTTCATACAACTTATAAAATTATCCAGCATTCAGCTGCTTGTCCAGCACTAAATACCATTCCACACAACTATGTTCCCAATTGGTCATTATGATCCAGTGACAAAAACCTCTTGTCTGTTCACAAACCTATTAAATTTGCTGGCCATTGTCTATACTCATATCATGTTGCTAAGGCCTGGAACCCTTTATTTGTATCCATCAGGTCAATATCCTCCCTCCCATTCTTCAAAACTATTATAAAAGACTTCCTAGCCAAAATCTGGCTATGTTCTACCTCAACGCCAGGATAAACTATATCCTAAATGTGAACAAGTACCCCATGGTGGTGCAGCGGTAGCGTTGTTGCCTCACAGCAAGAGGTTATCCCGTTCGATTCTCGGCTTGGGTTTGGGAGTATCTTCGGTGTGGAGTCTGCATGTCCTCCTCGCGGTCGAGTGGGCGTTTGAAAGACATGCGTTGAATGGGCATGCCTTCGTTAAAGGTTGGGTGTCGGGCTGGCAACTCAACACCATAAAAAAAACAACTGCCAATCATTAGCGGACCGGAGTTCCACTGTGGCGACCCCTAACTGGGAAAAGCCGAAAGACAAACAACAACAACCTATCCATACCTTATATCGCCTTTTTCTCCCTTCTTCACTCACTTCCTCACTTCTATAAATTTCTCTCCCCTGACTTTTTCTCTGACTATATGAAAAGAAAAGGACACAGATACATTCTGTACTTTTAATAAACAAACAATAAATACAGCAAAGCTTTTGTGTTTCCCCTTCCTCTGTGCTATTTCAAAATAATTTAATCATACCTCAATAAATAGTAAAAGAAATCAAAACATATGACATGGCCAAGCAATAAGATACATACATACATATAAAAACTTGTTAAAAACTTGTTGAAAAATATCTTTAATGCAATTTATGCTGCCTTCTGACTAAGAATGGTTTTAAACTCACTTCATTATTGATACCAGGGTAAACATCAGCTTGCAACCTTGTTATCCAGCAATATTCAGCATTCTCAACAAATTATTCACATCACCTCCCCTCAGATTTTTATTGATTATTTTAATAACCCTAAACTTAAAATTATGTTCAATGCTGTTCTCAGCTACATGTTTGGCCAATGCATTGATCTGAACATCCCTCCTAATTTCAGACTTGTGTTCTATTATGCGATCTTTCAACCTCATGGATGAAAAAACTTTTAAAATGATAGATTCTAATAAGGTCAGGAAACATATTTCAAATGTTAATATGTTGATTTATGATTTCCAACTGCAGAATGACATCACCTTAGAAGAATGTACCTATTTTACTGTTCCATGTCTGGTGTTGCCTATTATATATGGTTTACCTAAAATACATAAGTCTGTGGAACCCCCCCCCCCGAGAACGATTGTATCAGGGATGGGTTGGATTACAGAACCCCTATTATTATATGTGCAGAATCTTCTTAGTAAATTCCTGAAGGTATGCAGAAGTGTAGTGAAAGATTCAGGTGTTTTTTTTTTAAATTATTTGCTTGGGGTAATGATAATAAGGGGGAACGATTTATTATGGCAACACCGGACATAAACTCTTTGTTTACAGTTATCCCAAATGATTTTGGGTTAGAGTCTATTTGTGAATTTTTAAACATTAATACAGATGTGTCAGCAAGGCAGATAGCTACTATATGTGAAATAATTCATATAATTCTCACGAATAATGTTTTTCTTTTTAATGAGAAACTATATTTGCAGATTTCAGGGGTGGCCATGGGTACTCCCATGGCCAATATGTATGAAAATCTTGTTTTGAATCAGTGGGAAAGTAGGTTTATCTATACAAATGATGGTTACTATGACTCAAAGTTATTATTTTATGAGATTTGTAAATGATTGTTTCCTGCTATGGAAAGGTACGGAAGATGAATTACAAAGATTTGTTTTTTCTTTAGATGAGAATACTGATTTCCTACGGTTCAAATTATGTTGTTCAGACATTAGCATAGCATTTTAGATGTTAATTTGTCTGTAGACGGGAGGATTTACATACAAGTGTACATAAAACATCTGTGCATGCAAACAGATATACACATTAGCGCAGTATGCATGCTCCCCATACCTTTAAAGGTATTGTCAAAAGTCAGCTTTGTAGGGTGAGTAGGTTGAACACTAATCAGCAGATCTGCAATGAACAAATGGTGGATATGATGAAGGAATTTATGGACAGAGGATATAATGGGGAGAGTATGAATCGCATGGCCCATGAACTTATGGAAGAAAGGTCTAACACTATGGCCCCATTTTTTGGTGAAGGAAATTATGTTAGCAATAATAGTGGAACTAGAGATCATATAATTAGATATATTACAACTTTTAATACTAGGACAAGGGGGTGGAGAATGTTATATGGAAAAACTGGAACATTTTGTTATCTATGCCAGAACTGAAACAAATTATTACAGATAAACCCCACTTTGCTTATAAAAATGAGAGAAGCCTCAAGCAAAGGCTGTGTTTTAAAGATCTTAAATTTAATAAGAGTAATAAGAATATTCGTATTAGTAAGCGAGGTACCTTCCCTTGCTATAATTGCAGTTGCTGTGAGGACATAGTTTCAGACACTCAGTTTACTCACCCGAATATGAAATATGTATATAAATTTAATTGCTATGCTAATTCCAATACAATACAAATAGTATATTTGGCCACATGCACAAAATGTGTCACATTTTATGTAAGTAAAAGTAGTAGGAGGTTGAAAGATCGCATAATAGAGCACAAGTCTGAAATTAGGAGGGATGTTCAGACCAATGCATTCACCAAACATGTAGCTGAGAACAGCATTGAACATAATTTTAAGTTTAGGGTTATTAAAATAGTCAATAAAAATGTGAGGGGAGGTGATATGAATAATTTGCTAGAGAATGCTGAATATCTGGTATCAATAATGCAGTGAGTTTAAAACTAGTCTTAGTCAGTAGACAGCATAAATTGCATTAAAAAGATTTTTCAACAAGTTTTTAACAAGTTTTTATATGTATGTATGTATCTTATGGGTTGGCTGTGTCACATGTTTTGATTGCTTTTACTATTTATTGAGGTATGATTTAATTAATTTTGAAATAGCACTGAGGAAGGGGAACCCAAAAGCTTTCCTGTATTTATTGTTTGTTTATTAAAAGTACAGAATGTATCTGTGTTCTTTTCTTTTTCATTTGGTGATTATGACTGCTTATTGAACACAGTTTACCACAGTGGTTTTCTTTATTGTCTTTTTCTCTGACTATACCATAAGCCTGCTTATCCTCTCCCTTTATATTGCAATTTCTGTTTGTGTTATTATAACTTACCTTTAAGTTCTCTATAAACTGGATAACATTTCCCTAAATATTAAATCATTGTCATATAACTTGTATCTATTTTTATCCAGTGTTTTCATATTAAGTCTAATTTGGTACAATTATTTTAAACTATAGATGTTTTTGTATTATTTTTGAATATTATGAAATTATTGTTCTTAAAATATAGTTTTTCTCTTTGGGCCTCCACCAAAAATAGGCTCCTACCTAGTTGGACTTTCCCGGTAATCAAATTTAAACAAATAAATAATAAATAAAGTCCCTCCTACGTACACTGCAGATCCTTGTCAGCTAACAGCTTATTGTCATTCCCCTGACATGTTAGTAAGTGACCAAGCGCTCAACTTAGGGTCCCTTTTATTCTAAAATTCTGTGATATTTTGTTACATTGCTGCATATCTTAAGATCATCCAAATCTTAACCCAGATACATTCTGATTTTTTATTTTTATTGTTTCTAGTCGTGTTCTCCTGTCCTGAGTTATTGCTTCTTGGATACATTGTTCTTACATTGAATTTAGGATGCCCTATTCTAAAACATGCCAAACCCCTTTACTTTGTTATACACATTCTTGAGTGTCATCACAGTTGCATATCTTTGTGTATTCCATTCATTCAAGATAACTAATATCATATTTGTATGTACAGTAAAGGAACATTCCCAGAACTAAACTGACCCCTTGTGTAAAGTCACTAGTAACCATCATTTCATTTGAATGGATTCCATTAACTATTACCAACTGGTCCTCTTAAACAGTATTTTATCCAGGCTACTGCTAAATCATCTTTCATTTCCTGAGTCACAGATTAATGATGTATAATCTCATGAATGCAGCATCCAAAAACAGGAAACCAATTAACTACACTCTTAAATCACTGTTCCAGTGGCAGCTAATTAGCTTACTGTTACACAGGGTATATGTATATATAAAATTTTGTGCAGGAACTCAAACCATCCCCCTAGGCCTGCATCCTTCTCTGAACCTCTTCCTTCTTTCTTCTGTAAAATAAACATGCAGGTTTGCATGAAGTATCATCCTTTTGTTGAATTTCTTTTCCCATTCAGCCCTTCCCTGCTTTTATCTCTCCTTAGAGTTGTTAAAGGACCAAAATATATGGATACTGTCTAAACCATCTAAACTCCATCTCTAGTATCTTTACTCTTTCTTCCTCTTATCTCTGTACAAGCTTTTGTATTAAATAACAAATTATATAATAGTCTATTTGTTAATCCTACTAACACACCATTCCCCTTGTTCCACCCTTCGAGTCAAGCCTAATTCCTCTATTAACTTGTCACCTCATTTGTAATTCTAGCCAGTCTACATTACTCCTGGTCTTGTTTATACCGTATAAGATTTGTTTTGGTGAGGCAGTTTGACTATTTGCCATTTCAGGTTTTCCTGGAAATTGGGTTGTAAGGTGAGTTTTTACTTATTGTATGACACAATTAAAGTCCTGCGATTGTTACTGGTGGATGGACAAGAGGGGTGGGGTGTATATCTTATTTAAAAGTTGTATTAAATTACCTGATTTTATCTGATGAAGTCCGGTCAACTGGCTGGATGAAAAGCGCTTCATATGACTTTTGCTTTTAAAGTGTATTAAATTCGAGTGGTGTTTTTTATATCTTGCCTGTGGCTTTTTGTTTATTGGTTGTTTGCGTTTTACCCTAGTTTGTTCGTGGTTTCATGGCCACTGGCGGAACACTTAACAGCTTTATGGACTTGGTTTCACAAACTGTTTCAATGTCTCAACACTTGTTGGGCAAAATTGGTAATTTGACTGCACCACTTGGAGTAATGAATCAACGCTTAGAGGACTTAATGGTTTGAGTGGACAATTTGACTCAAAGGAACTACATGTCTACTTCACCCCCACTGAACCCCCCTAACACTATGGGATTCCAAGGAAGGAATAACACCATTGGTCCTGATTTGGCAGACCCTAGTAATATGAGGACAGTGAACCTAGTTTCAACTCAGAATGGTGTGGCAAACAGTGCTAACACAATTTTGGAGAGAACACCAGCCGTGCATGCTTCCATGGAGTTTATTGGACTTCCTGACTTAGAGGGTTGGTTAAGGGACCAACCTACATTAAAGAATACTACTGCACACATTGATCAGGGACAACTAGCCGATGGAGGTGTATCGATTTCATCTAAACTGAAAAGTTTAGACTATAAACTGTTGAAGGTCAAAAAACTACAACTTGAGGTCAATTATTGTAAGGAATGTACTAGAGAAGGCATTGCAGCCTAGGGTCTCTGGTCCTGGCAATACCCTACAGGGCTGGAGGCAGGGTCTGTCTTCCATACTGAGTTGATGCAATTATTTAACAAACATGGGTTAGCGTTAATTAAACTTATGGGGATACATTATCAGATGAATGACTGCTTAGCGGCTGAGATTGCAGAGTTGGACATGGAAATTAGATGGGACTGTGACTTCTCAAGTTACCACTTTGACTATAAAAGAATTTTCAACACGATTGGCCAACATATTTTAAAATGTACGGAAACTAAAATTAAAAAGTTAGCAAGGGACCTTAATGCTTATAAGAACGGGGTGGCATTTCCTAAACCACCCCATCACAAAACAGGAACTTTATTGGCCGATTGTCGGCACAGCCCCCTCACCAGAACCAGAATCCTGGGATGTCGAATAACGTGGTGACGTCACTTGGTTTAGGAGTAGCGAACTGTAATGAAGATGATGGGTTTGGCCAGGTTGCAAGTACACCAATTCATAATGCTAACAACAATTCGAGAACAAATAAGGATTCCTCACAGCTGCAGAACTATGAGACTCGGGGTTTTTCCAACAACAGAGGACAAAACCACCAACGGAGTTACAACATGAGTGGGGCCAACAGGAACTACAAGAACAAAAACAACAAAAAGAGAAGGTAAATGATTGTCTAACAGATGCAGTGTGACTTACATTGACTGTAAAATCTTGTTTAACCAGGATGGTGATTTCAAAATTTTTAATTTTACCAGTTATGAGATTGACCCTGTGTTAACTGAGCTATTTTCTAAAGGACTTACATTTGTACCTTCTCGTTGGTTTGATCTTCCGACAACACTCATAGACTTAAAATTATTTATTCGAAAGTTTTACTTGTCTGTGCTGCTGGGTAAGAACTCTGTGCAGCAACAAAATGAATTGAGGGTTCAGAGTACTTTTAACCCTCCCACACACCCGTTATTAGCACTATTTGAAACTATGTGTGAGTTTGATTTGAGGTCGTTGTCAAACTATACAATGGAAGCAGGAGTAGGCAATGTAACTAAAAGTGAATCAGAAGCACTGCGTATGTGTAAATCTTTACCGATTAGGGTACTTAAGCCTGACAAGGGGGGGGTTGATACTTTTTGAGGTAGATGAGTATAATAAGAGAATGAGGAGGGTGGTCTAGAGCGATACATATACTAGAGCTAGTTTGAATGAACTTAACGTTGCTTTTAACTGTATTAAAGTCTTTATGAACGACTTGCTCATTGATGGGATAACTGATGTACAGACGTTAAACTGTGTAACAACACTTACACCAAGAATACCTTCACTGTTTGGCATCCCTAAGGTACATAAGAGTATAAGTAACCCCCCATAAGAGCTTTAGTGGATGCCAGATCATCTATAACATATGCTAGTGCGAACATAGTGACTCTCTTTTGAAGAAATATGTGGTTAAAGAGGAGCAGACATGGACTCGTGGGCATTCCTTGCTGCCATTAATAGATGGGAATATAGAGACGATGTTAATTTCCTCACAATAGACGTGACTGATTTGTACTTTTCAATCCCACAGGATGGAGAGATAGAATGGGTACTGAAGAGACTAAGATGGCATGGGGCAGAGAATTCGGAGGTTCGACTCATAGAGGAACTTTTAGATATTATTCTCTCGAACAATTTTGTGATGTTTGATAACAACATATATTTGCAAAAAGTGGGTGTAGCAATGGGCTCACCTTGTGGGGTGAGTTTCGCCAACTTGGTGATGGCCCATTGTGAGCACCAACATATTTTTAAAAGTAACTATATGGGTTCCAAAATATGTTTCTACACTAGATGCCTGGACGACATCTTTGTCCTATTCAGAGGGGGCATTGATGCAGCTAGTGAGATGACTGATTATTTAAACACCTCTACCAGTTTCCTGAGGTTCACTAGTAATTTTAAGATGGAGAAAATTGCATATTTGGATGTGGACCTCAAGAAGGATAGTAGTAGGAAACAATATTCTGCAAGGATCTTCTGTAAGGAAACATACTCAAACTCATCACTGCACTACACAAGTTCGCACCCTATGCACCAAAAAAGATCCGTAGTCAAGGGTCATTTGGTGCGTGCGGCAAGAATGGTGACTAACGATGAGGTGTTTTAAGAAGAATGTGAAATCTTAAAAAGCATGTTTTTAAAAAGAGGGTACCCAGGTCCTTTTATTGTGGAATTAACTGAGGAAGTGTGTTATAAAAGAAGAACTGGTGTTTTTAGACCTATTTTAGGTCCTGAATCAAGGGCATATGGGTATGAGTTTCAGAATCCCCTTTTGCTTAATAGTCCTACGGGTGTCAGGGGGTCAGAACAGGAGGCGAAAACTGTGTTAACAAACTTTACAGTGAGGTTTATTACACTGTTTAGTTTGGATGCGGACAGCATTAGGAACTGGATCCTGCTCCTGATGGAAAGAGAAGTAGTGAATAGAGTGGGTGAACATCCCATTATAATTTTTGGGAGAGGTAGGAATATGAAGGCTGTCTTAGAGACGAGTAATCACATGTTTCATAGAACCCAGGTATGTTCAGGTATGAATCCTGTAACTTCTGTAGATATATGGCTACTGGGTCTACTTTTACCATCAGAGACAGGATATTTAAAGTGGAAGGGAGATTTAATTGTAACTCTAAGTCAGTGGTTTACCTTGCCCAGTGTGTACTATGTCCAGTTTTCTATGTCGAGAAGACAGACAAGAAACTCAAGGAGAGAGTATATGAGTACACTTATTGTATGAGCAGGGGTAAATCAGAGAACACGTTAGGAAGATACTGTCTTAGTTACCCTTCTCACTACTTCCAGTTTAGAATTATAGAGCAGATTGTATCTGTTACCGGGGGTGGTCCCTTTCAGCTACTACTTGAAAGGCAAGAACTGCTGTGGCAGCTTCGGCTTGACTCTTGTAGGCAACCTGGCTTAAATGAAATTATATCGATCACCTGCATTTTAAAACTGAGAAGTTTGTCTAAGTAATTCTAAAATAGAACCTTTATAATTTTGAAACGCATTACAGCTTAGTTTAAAGGGGGTTGATACGTAGATACATATACATATAGACATGTTTGGTATTGTTTTATTTTTTGTATTGAAAGAATGATTGACCTGTTATACCATGGATTTAAGGTTACAATATACTAATATATTAACATATTTTATGTTGTTTACAACCATAGTGGTGTATACCTTGTGGGTGTACATAACTGGGGTTAGTATGATAGAGTATCTTTTTACAATATTCACTGACTATTTGTTTTACATACTTTTTGTTCTCACAGTTGTAACTTGTTTATACCGTTTTGGTGAGGGAGTTTGACTACTTGCCATTACAGGTTTTTTTGATAATTGGGTTGTAAGATGAATTTTTACTTGTTGTATGAAACAATTAAAGTCCTGCGATTGTTACTGGTGGACGGACAAGAGGGGTGGGGTGTATATCTTATTTAAAAGTTGTATTAAATTACCTGATTTTATCTGATGAAGTCCAGTCAACTGGCTGGATGAAAAGTGCTTCGTATGACATTTGCTTTTAAAGTGTATTAAATTCAAGTGGTGTTTTTACATCTTGCCTGTGGCTTTTTGTTTGTATACTACAATGCCTGTATTGCATCTTCTTGAATTAGAATACAGTCCAGTCTGCTATTCTGCTTCCTTGGTTCACTTGAAAATTAATACTGCCTTCAGACATTGTGCAGAACCCCCCCCCCCCATACCTTTCCACCTCCCTCCTTCTACATATTTACTTATGGTGTCCTGTTTTCACATGATACATTTTTTTTGTTTATCTAAAACCATCTCAGGATGTATATTTGGATTAACATTGAAAGCAAGCACCCCTGTACATTCTGGTACAGGCATATTGTACCATGTCAGAAAAACACTCAGAGAAAAATCTAGGATCATCATGCTTAGGTGTGTATAAATTGCCTGTGACCCATGGCTGGCCCTGTCTGTCTGATCATATTATCCATTGACCTCTCTTACCAGTGGTGTTGTTTTTTCCTCATTGTTTCATTGATATCTTTCCTCTACACAATGGCTTTGCCTACCTTACTTCTCCCAGGCTTTTTGCCGGGAACCACCAGCTGAAAATGCCATTAACTCAACTTCTGAATATTCATTACAGTTGACTTAGTCTTCTGATAACAAACAATTGGACAGTACACCGTCATTCACTTTTGAGAAATCTACTTTCCCATGATAGGGTGCATGCACATTCATATGTGCCATGTTATAATATGAGTCTATTTGCCTCTCTGCCCATACCAGTTCCTTGTTGCTATACCCCAAACATTCCCTGGAGTCAGATTCAAAGGGAAACACCCAACAATGTATCTTGTGCTATCCATAATGAGTATCTATATCTGGCATAATCTTAAACAGTAAGCCTCACATTATTTTAAAACATAAAAACCAAACATTGACTAAAGTTTTAACTTCTTTTTGTCCCCATCTGCATATTCCTTTGAAATTACTTCCAAATGATAAAGAAAACTTATAAGCATATACACATACACTCAATCCACTGCCTTTATTTTAGCTGCTATGTATTAAGAAAGACAAACAATCAGGATATTAAATCTGGAAGTTAGTTAGTCATACACACACCTCTAAATGAAGATGGTATTACCTGTGAAGTTGTAATAAAAACAATGTATGTACCTGAGTATGCACAGACTACACAAACAGCATTAGATTATAACCTTCAATTACATAATATTTTACACTGTATGGTTGTCAAAGGGGGATTCATGCTATAATCAAAAAACAAATTTGATATATATCTACATACATCCAAAATGTTGTGTGCCACTCTTCTGAAGGAATATTGAAAGTATGCCCCTATATTTGCACCATATCTTTATCACCCCATATTCTGGTCTCTACACAAGCTACATGTTTGGAATATACAGAACTCAGAGCATGTCTTACTCCTCTTCTTTGCCATAAAAATGTATGCCTCACAGAAAGTAAAATTCATCATAAAGTTCTCCTGCCTATTCCCAAACCAAGATATCAACATAAATAAAAATGCATTGAATGTATAAAGCTGAAAAGTGCATGCACAGTATAGAAACCATGTTTACGTAGAAAAACTATACCTGAGACATATAGAAGAGAACAATTGAAATGGGCACTACCAATCTTACAGTCTATGCTTCCTGTATGTTTAGGAGGGATATGTACCTTTTGGTCATAAAATGTAAGATATGTGACCAATTCATCAGGAAACATACTGAATTCACAATAATGATGAATTTGACAGCGTGCAGACATGAACAGTATTCCTTTTCTAAGACTACATTTCTTGTTAAATAATAATGGATCGCTACTTTATAATAGAATTCCTGGATCTACCAAAGGCAATGTTTGTGTGTGTGTGTGTGTGTGTGTGTGTGTGTGTGTGTGTGTGTGTGTGTGTGTGTGTGTGTGTGTGTGTGTGTGGGTGTCTATCTGTTTTTTCTCAAACAAGTGTGCAGGTAGAAGCTGAAGTGTGTGTAGTTGAAAATGTGGTGTGCATATACATATGTGTGTGTTTGTGTATGTTCAGTGTGTGTGTATTGGGTATGGGTGTGTATTGGAGTTAATATGTGATTTTATGTGTTTATGAGTTGGAGAGAGTGTTCCAAATATGGCAGTGTGAGTTTGCATTTAGGGATTGTGATGTGTATGCAGTATGGGCATATTCAGATACGAGATGTGATGTACGATTGAAAATGTGCCTTAGAGTGTACTTAGCCCATGTGGAAGAGATGGTCACTGTACAAGACAGGGGTTTGCATTTTGACAGGCCAGATAAAACTACAGTTAGATCAGTTAAGATTAAACCTGAACTTGCCTAAACGATATCTACTTATATTAAATCATATCTGGAACTTAATTAAAATTGTATTCACTTGCAACAAACAATTTGAATGTAAATTCCCCCTTCTAGAAAACCTGAGATTATCTCTCATATCAAGAAATTAATTTCAAAGTCATATACATTTATATATTATAAATTTTAAAGATATATACCTATATTCATCATTGTGATATTTTCATATTCAATTAACTTTAGATAAAGATCCTACTTTAAGCTGTGGATTTATTCCTTTTAAAACACATTCCATATAGAAATCATGATAATTTGTAATCTCTGTATTACATCCTATATAAAAGTTAAACATTCTCCATATTTATCTGCTAAATATACTGCAAGTAACATGAGTACTACAGATTTATTATATATTTTATGGAAATGCAACTACACAAAAATTATATGGTTTACATTGGCACAGAAAATAAACATGATGAATGTACAAAAGGAAATTATCTCCTAGAATTTTGCTATACTACATATTCCACCAAATGATTTAAATGAAGTTGATTTAAGCACATTGATAATTATCATTTTGCTGATCAAATTATATATATATAACAAAAAGAGTTAAGCTTAACATCATTAAACTGGGGAAACTATGTAGAAAGCGTGATAAATAATAGCTAAAATTGTTGAAATGTTTAATATATTCCAAGAAAAATAAAAATGTCATATAGATGTCAGTACAATAAGTAACCCATAAGCATTTTACTATCAGTACTTGCAACATTCCAGGCCATAAAAAATAAATCATCTATTTAAAAAAGTGATGTATTTTATATAAATGATTGCACAAATCAAAAATATGTATGGCATCCCATAATGAGACCCACCCCCACCCTAAAAAGTTTAACAGGTATAACAAAATCCATCAGATCTACGACTAAACAAAGAAAACTGCATATTTTAAAGCTCATGAAATCTATATAACACACTGCTTTTTACAAAGCAATTAATGTGCCACATGCAAGACAATATTAGGGAATTTTCTCTAGTATTAATGATGACGCAGCATCCAGGCAACCTATGGTAACCTACACCACAAAGCCTTAATATTCAAGTACAAGTAAAAAATTGTAAAACACTATTATGTTGTTATAAATAAGTTAAATATGCACCATATCCAAGTAAGTTATGCTATAAAAGATAAACTTACAGTAGAGGTTAAGGATACCACACTTACAGAAATGTTACAACAAAAGAATACAGTAACACAAAGTTAAAAATAAAGTAGATGAGATAGGTATTTCCACTGGTAAATAATGTCAAATCTCCTTTATAAAGAGATGCTTACATACTGCTAAACAAGTATGATTTTTGTGGAAACAGAAACTGTCAAATGAAGGTTTTTATTGTTATGCTAATAGCATCATTTCTGTTTCCTTAATCCCTAGTATTGCCATCAGCTGACACCAGATCCTCCCTTTATTCTGCAACTCTACTGGACCCACCTTATTTATCTGCCATCTGGTCTCCAGGTCTACTGGACCCAGCTTAGCTATCTGCCATCTGGTCTCCAAGTCTACTGGACCCAGCTTAGCTATCTGCCATCTGGTCTCCAAGTCTACTAGACCCAGCTTAGCTATCTGCCATCTGGTCTCCATGTCTACTGGACCCAGCTTAGCTATCTGCCATCTGGTCTCCAAGTCTACTGGACCCAGCTTAGCTATCTGCCATCTGGTCTCCATGTCTACTGGACCCAGCTTAGCTATCTGCCATCTGGTCTCCAAGTCTACTGGACCCAGTTTAGCTATCTGCCATCTGGTCTCCAGGTCTACTGGACCCAGCTTAGCTATCTGACATCTGGTCTCCATGTCTACTGGACCCAGCTTAGCTATCTGCCATCTGGTCTTCAAGTCTACTGGACCCAGTTTAGCGATCTGCTATCTGGTCTCCAGGTCTACTGAACCCAGCTTAGCTACCTGCCATCTGGTCTCCAAGTCTACTGGACCCAGCTTAGCTATCTGCCATCTGGTCTCCAAGTCTACTAGACCCAGCTTAGCTATCTGCCATCTGGTCTCCATGTCTACTAGACCCAGCTTAGCTATCTGCCATCTGATCTCCAAGTCTACTGGACCCAGCTTAGCTATCTGCCATCTGGTCTCCATGTCTACTGGACCCAGCTTAGCTATCTGCCATCTGGTCTCCAAGTCTACTGGACCCAGTTTAGCTATCTGCCATCTGGTCTCCAGGTCTACTGGACCCAGCTTAGCTACCTGTCATCTGGTCTCCAAGTCTACTAGACCCAGCTTAGCTATCTGACATCTGGTCTCCATGTCTACTGGACCCAGCTTAGCTATCTGCCAGCTGGTCTCCAAGTCTACTGGACCCAGCTTAGCTATCTGTCATCTGGAGCCACTGAGATGAGGTTGAGGATGCTGGAGCAGCATCATATTGCTACTGATAAGCATAGCCTGAGCCACCAACAGCAGCCTTTCAAGCTCCATAATGGCTGCCTTTGAGAGGTGTATGAATACTTACATACAAAACGTCCCAACCAAGCTGCACACAGCTTGCAGCATGGAATTCAGCAGTCTCTTCATGCTGCTATTGCAGTAATCTAGGCTGTCTCCCTCCACCCAGGATGAGCCAGCTAGCATTAGCTACTCACTCTCATCCTCGTCCAACTGTTCCACAAACATGTGCTGTTAATGGAACATGAAATATCTAGCTGCATTTAGGGCTTTATCTCTCTGTGCCACAGGTTTAGGTCTGTCTTGACGCTCTTTCTTGAGATTTCTTAACACATACACAATACTGCACATTTTGTAGCTGAAGGGAAGGTACAATTCCTTGACTTCTACCACTTTATTGAACAGGCAATCTTAAGTGATTGAAATGATATTTTGTTTTAAGATCAACTCTTATGTACCTTGTTTGGTAAGGCAAGATTTCATATCTGTTCTTAACAACTGTGTGTTTTGAGTCAAGCTTCTCTAAAGTGGTTTTAGGGAGTATCACTGTCAGACCCGATGTATTTCCATTGATAATTGCTCAACAGCTATCTTAGCAACCAAAAGAAGTTTTATTTTATGTTTCGGTTTTAAAGACATTCAACAAAATTCAGGAAATGTTTTGGCATGAGCAGAAAAGACAGCAAAAACTATTGCATCATTTGAGCTAGAAACTAGGGAAGCAAACTTCTTTTACCATTTTTACCACTTGAACAATATTAACCAGAAAGAGGCAGAAATGCTAAAAATGTATTTGTAATACATGCAGCATCATGATTACACTCTGAACGTACACAAAAGATAAACTTGTTAAGCACATCAGTTGCGCAAGACCTTATCTTAACATTGCTTTGTGGTGCTTAAGTGCTGTTAAGATCGAGTTTTATGTGAGGGACTAAAAAAGACTGGCTAGCAAAGAAGGGGGCAGAAGGTAAAATACCTTTTAAAAACTGATCGAACTTCACTCTGCCTTACTTAGAAAGTGTGGACAAACAACAAGTCTAGCACCTTTTAAAGCTGCATGTTCTACATAATGATACTGTTTTCATGCCTGCTATCTGTTTGACAGTGCTAAGTGCTTCACCAGCTTTCAAAGGCTTTGAAAGCTATGAAAACCATTTGCACTCCTACACTTATTTTTCTGTAACTGGTATTACATGGCGTAGATAAAGCTCTATCCACTACAAATAATTATTATCAGGTCTCCAATCATAACCAGCTTATTATGGTTTCTTGACACAGATGTCATCATTTGATCATTAAGCTTCACTTTTTAAGTACATTTCTTGTCATCCATGTGTTAAACATGCAAGACGCTGGTTCTGATGAATGATCTGATCATAATTCTCTATATTTTGAACTTTGGTAACCAGGTAGGTACACTGGTCCAAAGATCCTGTTCATGTACAACCCAGCACAAGATGACACAAACTCATGAAAGCACAAGATCTTCACAAATAAGCTGTCACTGCTATGATCACTACACCAGACATCCTTTCTGCTCAAAAATGTTAATTCAGGTAAACACTGTCATAGCAGTAGAATTTAACATGTCCATAACTGTGTGGTAAACTGTAACAAATATCAAACTCAAATTTCTGAACCACCTATAATGATTAATAGCACAGTAGTCTTGCTTTTATAACTCTGGATTTCCTAAATAATAACATTTCATAAATCCTCTTGTAGCCACCTTAACTTTGCAGGATCTATACTCACAGGTAGCAACAATTACCACTAAAGAGTAAATATGCGGATGGTAAGCTGCACTAGTGGCATCGAGGGATAGAGCCCTGACTGCAGCCTTGGTGACCTGAGTTTGATTAGTAACTTGGATATCTAGTAGTGCAGACATGAAGGCTGCGTATGACCATTCAAGGAGTGGGAGTGCTTGCACCTGAACACATATCACAGTTGATCATTGGTGGAGTTCAGGAACATTCAGTGTAGGGTGCATTTCTCCATTCAGATTAGGGCTGTGACTAAGTCATCCTGTAGGCAGGATGACATGCTAGCAAGGTCATTGCACATCTGTCCCTGAGATGGGATGGGGTAGAATGGAATGGGATGGGTAATCCAGGTTCGGAATATTAGTATCAGATAAACATCATTGTCAGCTCTGTGATGTTTCCCCAGGATGCTTTGCTATCCTCACTCTCTGTGATCATCAGTCAGAAATAGTCTATCAGACCATAGCTGAGTTGAGAAGAAGCTTCTGGGTAATAAGGAGCTAGAAATGCCCCATAAATATGCAGATTGTAATAAATTATTATAAAACTCAAAGGCAATCATACAACATCCAGTACTAGGTTGATAAACAGGGTAACAACCAGAAAACTTACCTCATGTTAGGAAATCCAAAGTATACTAGAACTAGGAATAGACAAAAAAATCTCTATAACACAAAGGCTTGAACAAAGAATTATTATTTCAGCAATACCAAAGTGTTTGATTAAAAAGAAGACACTATTCTTCATGGACTCACATTTTATCCAAAACTTATCAATTCAGCTTGGCTACAATCATAAAACAAAAAAGAAAATAGTAATATGCAAAAAAACTCTTATCAGCAAGCATAGGTATAGCGGGAAGTGCTTCACGCTTTAATAAATATGCTAGGAAAAGCATGAGATGTGAAAAGATGCAAGCCGTTAACAATGAGACATTCCTGGCATTAACAATGGACCTAATTCAAAACTAAAACATATTGTATAACTACCTGCAGACAGTCGAAAGTGGGGTAGATAGTAAACGTTATCATGTTTGTGGCATTCTACTAGTAATTTTAAAAGAAGCTCTGATAAAAGCAGCTCCACAAGTCAAACAAAGCAGTCATCTTGTGCAGACATGATAGCAAATAAGGACATCATAAAGCTGGGGGGTAATTCAAGAAATAAGCAAAGAATGGGATTTTGGACACAGATCCTTAAGGAGAATAACAGTAGTCATACAGAATATTATATTCAGAAAGTAGCAGAAAGTATACTAAGAACTAATCCAACATGGGAATGGAGAAAGGAGATTCTGCCAATAAGGATGACTGCAATTAGGGGTACCAATAAATAAACAGGATTGGGCTAGAATTTACTGGAGGAAGGTGACAAAGGAACTAAGGTATTATAAAAAAAATAATTAGAGAAGAACGTGTAATAGAACTGGAAAAGGCCAAGATTATTTGGATTGCAGGCTAGTGATTGCCTTACCTATCAGGGATTGATATCAGAAAACAGACAGAGAAACTGATAGGGGAATCCTAAATGAAAGATCTGCACTGGTTCAGGTTTTAATTGAACCTAGAGCAGAAGCTGCAGTTAAAAAATGAATAATTAGTAGGACATATAAAATACTGCATGATTACTATAGGAATCAATCAGAAGAGGTCAGAAAAGTTTGGGGAGAGAGATTAGATAAGCAATTCACAAAGAAACAATGGGAGGACATATGTATGGTTCCCAAATGTGCAACAAAGTCTAGAAGATGTGCAATTTTTGGCTGTAAGTGTTTGCATAGATACATTTATGCCCCAAGCAAACTCCAAAGAATTTTTATTCAGGTAGATGGCAAATGTTGGAGGTGTGATGTGGAAGAAAGAGGTAACTGGGAACATATGTTTTTGGAGTGTAATGAGCTGGCAAACTTTAAAAATTCTCTACAGAGTACTCTGTCAGGAATACTGGGTGAGCAAATAAGTGTAGCTAATGAAATGATTTTTACTGAGTTACAGGATCTGAATTGTCTAGACACAGTACACACCTTGTTAAGTTTAATTCTGGTGTCAGCCAAAAGCAATTACTAGAAAATGGAAATCAAAATCTAAACCAACTACAATTGAAGTAGTGAATATTGTAAGAGTGATAAAAGAACAGGGTGTGAGATGTTCATAAAGGGTAGGAGTAAATTAGATGGAAAAAATGGAACTTGTGGGAACAATATATGCAGAAAACTGTTTTGGAGGTGGAATGATGTTTAAGAGAACATAAGAATTGAATAATTTATATAACGTTGCTTAGGTTATACATCACATATACTGTTATATATCCTACAATGTTTGTAAATGTAAATTTATTAATATGGCTTGATTACTTTTGTATAAATGTAAGTTTGCCTATGTCATAAGTGATAATTCAATAAAGATGTTAAAAAAAATAAGAACATCATAATGTATGGCTATAACTTTGCTGACTCTGTCTCTGAGATTTATTACAATAGCTTCACGTCCAATTTTGTAACTTAAGGAGTGGATGAAGGCATAAATTACACCCATTTACAAAGTCAAGGTAAATAAGTACAACAATGAAAATTATTGACCAATTAGTCTCCTGAGCCATAACGCATAAACAATAGCAGAGATGCGAGAAGATAGCTGTCCCCAATTTGAAAATAGCAGACTGTTTTCACTTCTTTGTTGTTATAGAAAAATGAAAAATAAAACTCTAAAACTTTGAATTATAGACAACAGTAATCAGCAGTCCAAAACATCATATGCAAATTCCTTTTCTATGAAAGCATTGAAGAAATAAACTCAATCAGACATAATTATTGGAATAACTCAGCTTTTATTTATGATAACCGCTTTCATCCACCAATGCCCTCATCAAATCAACTTTTCAATAACAGCTTTAATCCATGGAAAACTAATATAGTCTGAATGAAAACAAAGATTAATACATAGCAATGCCTTCAAAATATACATTTCAGTACATTGTATTTACTGTGGTGCCATGGTGTATTTTATATTGCTTATTTCCTGTATGTTTGGTTTGTAGCCATCTTGCTTTCCTGAAAATGATCTATTTAGAGGAATGCTCTAGCCCATCTAGCAGATTTACATAAGTAAATAAGCTATCACAGAGTGATATCCTTTTATGTGGCACACCTCATTACAAAAGGTTTCTCATCCAGAAAAAAGAAGTAATTGTTCCCCTCCACTTGTCACTCATTAGACCCATTATAGAATACAGTGCCCCTTTTGGTATGTACCTCACAAGACATCTACAACAACTGGAAAGGCCACAGAAATACCTCACAAAGAGGATCACCAGCCTCAAACAGATGCCCTACGCAGACCGTCTCAAAAACTCCAGCTTTACTCCGTCGCATATCGCCTACTTAGAGGAGATCTCTGCCTAACATACAAAGCTATGTCAAACTCAGAGCTGTTGGACATGCTCCACTTAAAGAAACCCCAATCCCTCTAAGCTACACGCTCTAGGGACCTAAATCTTGTCACCACAATAAACAAAACATGCTGGAGGGATAGATTCCTGCCAGAGACTTCCCATACTCTGAAACAAAGTACCTATCTATTTTAAACAAAGTTCCTCATTAGCACTCTTCAAGAAAAATCTTGATGATTGGATGGGAGATAGGAAATTCACCCCAGGGATCACTTCTGTGGCTCTGCTCGACAGGGGCACAGGAAAATAATTTTCTTGGGTGGTGAAAGCCAGGGTACCTTTTCGGCTAGGTTTATATAGGCCCTAGGGGCAATAGCCTAGTACCTACCTATGAACTTAGCAGTGAGTGATATAGGGTTCACTGTATAAATAACATTTTTGCACCAAATGTCTTAGTGATCAGTACAAAATAACCTTTCAAGAGCTACAGTATGGTGCAAACATAATTTAAGAAGTGGCTCCCCATATATTGCACAGTGAAAACTATGGACTCAAATACAGACTGTTGAACTAGTGTATTTAATGTTAACTAAATTAAGTCCACATTCATAACTAACTACTGTTAATAACATGTGGAGTGCTGATGTTTCAAGTATCTCCATTCAAGTCTTTCCTCTTGATTTACTAATTTATTTATTTATGCATGTTTGCTGATATAGAACAATGATTAACAATTGCTAAATTTAGGTCCTGTCCAGGTTGTTTAAAAAGAAAAAGTGATGCAACAATACAAAATATGCAATCATTAACAAACAAGAAAACAATAATATGAATACAGAGGGTAACCAATGTAAGAAAAAAAAAAATATATATATATATAAAAAATATATATATATATATATATATATATATATATATATATATATATAGTTTACTATCAAAATCAGGAATTGTACATTTTCTTGTAGTGTTATATCGAATGCTTGTTCTCAACATCTTGCAATGTTGAACCAAAAGTAGTCCAATTAATATTAGCAAATGTGAGTATACATTCACTAGTATGAAGTTGACTTTCTGACTGGAGTTTGTGCTAGAGTGCGGATCAGGAAATTCACCCTTTTCCTGACTGTAGTGTGATCTTGGAGTTGGTATATTTAATTTGCAGTGGGTGTGGGGGGCTGGGGGTGCATGGGGCTTTCCCCATGTAGAAACATAAAAAAATGTATATGTTAGCCACAGTAACTTCACCACAATAGCCTGAGGGTCTGACATCACCTTCTCATAGGTGAAGGTATTTCAAATTATTTCAAATGTAGACCTTCGCGGTGGTGAGTTCCAACATTTTGACCAATCGGAATGTACAAATCTGGCACAATGATTCAACCATGTGAGCAAAAATCTTTGTGCCATTCAACATGTTGATTGTAAACATGTGTGTGTGTGTGTGTGTGTGTGTGTGTGTGTGTGTGTGTGTGTGTGTGTGTGTGTGTGTGTGTCTATATATATATATATATATATATATATATATGTGGATCTACTGCATTTTATCGACATACCATATTAGCAATTGTGTTTTATCAACTCCATTCCAGCGAAAGCTCGTTACATTGAATCTGCTTTTAGTTGACTGCCATTCCATCAAACATAATGTTCAAAAGCGACATTTTAACTCATTGCAATTTAGTTAAAGAACTTTCAACGAAAGTAACTTCTAGCTAATAAAGTGCTACATTAAATCAGTGGAACTAAAGCAGAAGTAAAATAGTACAGGAAGTTTCCATAAGACAGTGTGATTTTCAAGAGGTAGCAATCACAAAACAAAAGGAAACCAGTTATAAAATTTTTAGTACCGTTGCTATGACAGTAATAAAGTCTACACAACTGTAATCCCTTTTATGCTCTAAAATATCCTGAAATTGCTGATGTCTCTTCATTAATTTCTTTTCTTTGGGAAGGAGGACAACAGGCATTCATCCGTAACCATACTTCATCTACCCTATTCGGCTCTTGAACTACAGCATGCATGACATTACGGAAATCCAAGCAGTGCTTCCCAATTAAACATTTCAATTATGGAATTCCAGGTAGCTTCCAATTAAACACTTCAATCTATGGTGCCATGCCTCTACTGTATTTTGTGTTTTAGGTAGAAAAAGATCATTAAGACTAGACACATTCCAAAAATGAACTGGAAACAGAGGAGGAAATTTTGCGGTACAAGTAGATCTGGTACTAACCTTTCTCACTTTGTCCAATATATACCACGCTGCAAAGTACTCAACCAGCTCTTTTTCTTCAGATGAGAAACTGTCTTTCATTGCATTAAATGTCATTAATACATCGGACTCTGACAGAAAGGCTAGAGCAGCAAGCTTCGTAATAGCCATTTGGAATGTCATACTTGAATTATACACAGATGTCAACCCTAAACTCTGTACTTTCCTCCACAAATTTTGACAGAAATGGAAAAAAACATCATTTAGGTGCAGCAGCATTAATGTTAAGTCATACGTTTTTGACTGCCATTATTTCGAAGTCACACAAAATGAAATGAACATTACATGCCAGGTGATTGTCATTAGGCAGTTCAAAGATGCAATGCCCCATGTAGTTATAACACTTTAATGACTTTTTACTCATGAAACAGAACAATGGTACAGACTTCTTGTAACCCTCGTAGTTTACTAGTCCATGTATGCTATACAGTTGTCTAAGTTGTTTATCTTTAATAATGTATGTTCTGTCCATGAGCCATATCGCGGCATGGCTTAAATCAAATAAATTCTGCACCGTGCTTAGCACTAACACCGCATTCTCATTATTTGCATCAGTTAATTTCTTGTAAAGAAATTGCCCTATTTTAAGAGGATAGTCTTCCACCTGCACATCTAAGAAATCTACAGGGTGTCTTCTCTGACTAAGCATGTACGCTTTCCTATCTCTGCCCACTCTGTGTAACAGCAGTCTTCTAGTGGGCATAGTAGCAAACTGAAGGGAGGTGGACACGACAGCATCATCTACTATGACACATGGACTGTCTCTGGATACAGCTGCTCTTCACTTCAAATCATTGCAAACTTTATATTTCTCAACAAACTGGATCTGCAGGGTGACTATCACCTAGAGATTTGAGTAATTCCTCTCTGTCTACTACACAGGTTGTCACTGCTCTACCTTTACATTTTTCTGTCAGCTTCAATTTACATGCCCAGTATTAATTCTGTCTCACTGTCTTCTCTAAGGTATACATGTAGTTCTCAATGACAAGCATTCCTTTCCCTCTTTGTGAAGTTAACATTCTGTAAACAAGTCCAACAGTTCCAGAGGTGTATTCTGATATGTCTGCCATTCTTCTTCTGTGGTACACTTTACAGTAAAGTCACAACACATTCTTCATTTTACATAAGTGTTAATTTACAATACCACAACCTGCGGATGATGAAATGGGAGTCAGATAAATGCAGATTCGATGGAATGAGCTTTCACTAGAATGGAGTCAATAATATATGATTCGATAATACAGTACGTCGATAAAATGCAGTAGATCCATATACATATATATATATATATATATATATATATATATATATATACACACACACACACACACACACACACACACACACACACACACACACACACACACACACACACATCTGAGAGAAGAATAACAAGAGAAGGGAAAGTGGGGGTGAAAATAAATGAAAAGAAATAGGGCACAGAAGCAACAGTTGTGAGATTCATGTATATAGAGAAGATGGGTTGGTTTGAGGACTGATGGTTGTACAAAGGGCATTTTCATTCAACAGCTTTGCAAAGCAGTACCTAGATGAGTAGTTTTACATTATGTACATAAAGTCAGTTGAAAAGGACAAAATGGTACAAACAGTGCTATAACTGATAAGGTTGGCTGCATCAAGTTATCTGTAGAGATCATATGCCCTGAATGTTTAAAACAGTCATTTTTGCCACAGTCATCTGACAGATTAAAGGTATGTTCGTAATTTTGTTAAATGTAGCAAATGTGGGACTTCATAACATACATAGATGAGGGTCCCCTCCCACGGACTGTGTTTTTGTCCTTATGAAATTCCATATTAAAGGGTGACTATTCAGTCAACTGGAAAGATTAGCTTTTAGGATGAAACTGTAAAATAATGTTTTCAACAGACATAATGCATGGGACCTGTTAGCAGCAAGCTAAATCTTTTAGTTTAATGAGTCAAAAAACAAGCCCTGGGATTCAATAAACTTCATGTAGGCTTTGCTCGAAACCTACATGGAGTTTACATGTGAGTGCAGTGATGTGCAGTGAGCAGCAGTGCTCATTGCATATTCATACTGCACACTTTGTTTAAACATAACAAACAAGGTTTTGTGGCCAGCAACAGGGTTGCCGGCCAGGAAACTATATAAGTGAACACGGATAGCAATCTTGTTTAAATCAGGTCAGTGAAGGTCCGTGGTTTTGCATGGAATGCCACAGTGATCACCAGGGCTTAACATATAGCTCTCAGTTTGTTAGTGCAAGACATCTGGACAAAGGCCAACATAATGGGGAACAATGACCCAGAACTAGGGACATATCTGACATATTTGCTCATTAGAAATGTGCTAGAATAACCAAGGGTTTGTGTTAAGATACATATTCTGAAGGATTTGAAGTCTGAAATTGAAATGTATGTAATTATTGAGTCACATCATTCCTGAAATCATCCCAGTGATATGGCAGAAAACCACAAATTTAATAAGGAACACATCAAAGATTTAAAAGCAAAAATCTGGACATTTTGTGAAATTCTGGGCAGTTGAGAGGTATGATTGTTAAGTATGGTCCAATCACAGTACAGGACAGTGTATCTACAGTGCAGATTATTGTGAAAATCCCATTCCTGGCATTCTGTACTGTAGTTGTGTAAATGACCTGGAAAATGATCTGTAAGGGTACATGGACTGCCATGTAAAATAAAGACTCAGGAGAAATGTGTCTGCATTGAATAGGGACACACAGATGAATTATAGGGATGAACACAGGGAAAGAGGACAGATGAAACAACCTAATATACAGCACATAAGGCCATGTCAATGGACGACGGTTGTAACAGCAGCACCAATCACATATCAGTCAGCACAGTAGGAGCTTTACAGTGAAAATGTGTATTATGTGACTGTCACACAAGGTGACATAACAATGGGGAGGATATCTATGTGAGATAAGCATCCTTACATGAATAATGCAGAGGACATCTATCAGGGATATTATATACAATTGGGGCAGGGTGCATATTGTGAAGCTGTGCAAACTGATTTACCTGAATATGAGTGTAATCTCAGCAGAGGTCTCCAGTAAGTGGGACACAGTTAAAGGCTTATGGACAACATAAAAAGAAACAAGCACAATCATGGACAACGTCAGAATAATACCACCACACCTCTGACATAACATATGTGATTTAGAGTGATCAGAGATGATTCTGCACAAACACACTTGTACAACTATTATGATACATCCACACTCTAGGAGAGTAATAATGCACACTGTCCTGTTATCGAAACATCTGCTGAAAGTGTTAGGAGGGACACAGTTATACCTGTATGCAACATTATGATCAATACAGGCTAGATGACTGGTGTGCATGAGATATATATATCTATATATATATATATATATATATATATATATATATATATATATATATATATATATATATATATATATATACAGAGAGAGAGAGTGAGAGATGGCACAAACTACACTGTCAATAATGTAACTCATTCCATTAATGTTGTCTAACACTTATGTATGTACTGTGTGCATCACCAGAACAGGTAGCACACACACATCTGGTTTAACAACTTGATGGAGGTTCTGCACCATCAGACAGTAATGTATATGCCACAAAAGAATACCTAGGTGTGGTCAATAAGCTGTGTGACAGCTCACTGTGACAAAGGCTGTATACTTCAGTTACACATCACTACAAGATGTGTCGGGAGGTACATGAAGAAGGCTCCACTGTGCTTAGTTATTGGTGTGATGATGGCTATAAGCTATGGAGGTATTATGGCCTCTGATGTGGATGTCCTTCACATACTCAGTAGTTGAGTTACATAAAAGGGAGTAGTCAGAACTATGACCACATGTTGGTGGATGTTCCACTTACCATCTACCCCAGGGCACAGGTCACATACCTACTGATCTAATTACAGAGTGTGATGTCCACATTATACTTGGGTTGTGTGTTTGTATTCCTGACATAACAAATCCCCCCATGTTTTCTTGTCATTGCAGGTGTTGTCATGGCTGTGGTAGTAATCTTTGGTGTGTGTTGACACTGTCTGTATTATACTAATATCACAGTTGGAGTCAATGATTGCCCACAATCTGTAGTCCTTCAGGCAGCTGTTTGGACACAGGATGTGAATGTCATCTGTGGTGTCCATCACTTAAAAAATGGAAAGGAAAGGGCCTAGCAGACAGCTCTGATGTACAGGTCACTGGACCTGAGATATAGCTCACTTCACACATGTCAACATATTTAGATGCCATGTATGTGATATACTGGTCTACCCACTTTGTGATATAGGTATATATAGCCATATTTGACAGTGTTCAGTAAATACCTCAGTGTGGATTTGTGTCAAATGCCTTGGGCTTGTCAAGTTCAAAAGGCTGATAGTGTTGTCATCATGCGTGCCCTTGATGACCTCTTTGAGGACATCTAACAGATGTAGCAGACATGATGTAGCATTAACAACTCAAACAGATGTGTTACACACAGCCAAGATATCATTAGTATCCATTTAGAAAAGGCCCATGATGACATGTTGGTCTACCTCACAGATGAGGAGAGTCAGGATGTGTCTCTATGTGCATGCATCGGGTGCTAGCCCCCACAACTCACACAGATGCATGTTGAAAACACCCTTCTACAGCAACATAGTCTGTGTGGAGGGTGTGCTGAAATGTTTATTCAATTGTCTCAGGAAGGTGTAAGTGATAAGTCACATGATAGGTGATTTGTGATGTTGCCACAGCCTACTGAGTCTGTTTGATAGACCTGGATACAGATAAGACAGTGCATACTGAGTATCCTCAGCTGGCCTAGGGTTTGAACACAGTCCCACACACAGGGATCATTGAGAAACCCCCTCAACTGGGGATTAAACCTCATGTCACTAGATGGGTAACCAATTGGCTCACTGACTGAACATATACTGTGAAAATTGGTGAATAAACCTGTCCTAGTAGAGCTGTCACCACTGGTGTACCCCAGGGATTTTTGCTTGGCCTTTTACTGTTTGGAATCTATTTCTTGATGGTTCAGGCTAAAGTATACAGCCTTTGGCTTACCTCAGTTGTTGATTCTTTCATATTGGGTGCAATCATTTCATCCACCTATGATGATAACATACTACAGGAGGGACTAACAGAGACAAATGATTGGTGACAAAGCCACATGGTGTACAAATAAATGCAAAAATGTGTCTTTATTTTGGCCTTTTGCAAAGTGGAATTCCTTGCTAATTACTGCATTGACAACAGTCCTGTT
The DNA here is from genome assembly GCF_019279795.1 of Protopterus annectens. Lineage (NCBI taxonomy): Eukaryota > Metazoa > Chordata > Ceratodontiformes > Protopteridae > Protopterus > Protopterus annectens. Next base: position 824,505,718 of record NC_056744.1, read on the forward strand.
ATGCTGAAACCCAGTAATGCAAGCACTGGGAACACACATAGATAGTAATCTGAACTTCGACCACCAAGTGTCCACACTGGTAATGAAAGCCTATGTTGTGCACATCATAAGTCATGCCATTATATTCAGATCTCAGGACTATATTACAGCACTGTACTTGACCCTCGTAATAACACTAATATAGAAATAATGCCCTCTGTTGCATGTAGTTCACCAGCCACATGCAGCAGCTGGAGAGAACACATGGGTTACTCACCAAGAAACCACAGTGTATGCAAACCATGCCAGGATGTATGTGGATAGACTGAAATTCATGTCACTGTAATCTGTTTTGTATATGATGAGATGACTTCTGCCTGGTCTCCAGGCTAGTATCTGACCGTTCCCTAGTGGGAATAGTGCACATCCACAAATCACATATAGCTGATGACAACATAATTGTCTGGTGAGGAGAATATGGCATTAACAGCATCCCAAATGCTGGTGAAAAAGGCTGTCTATAATGTCAAACAAGTGCACACATGGACCTCAGTTGACTTCAGTGAGAATAGAATCCCTACCTAAGTACACAGACTACAGACCTCTGTATTTGAGGCAAGCACCACAGTTCAAGTCTGACTTGGAGTGTCTCAGACAACACTTTATAGCTGATGACATCAGCTGTGTCTGTTGAGGAGAATACGGCAATAACAGTGTCCCATATGCTAATGTAAAAGGCTCTCTGTAATGTCAAGCAAGAGTGCGCACACACACACACACACACACACACACACACACACACACACACACACACACACACACACACACACACACACACACACATCAGTTGACTGCAGTGAGAACAGAACCCCTACCTAAGTACACAGACTACAGAACTCAGTACTTTTTGCAAGCACCATGGCATAAGTCTGACTTTTACAAGACTGTAGTTCAATGTATAGTGGATGACATCAGCAGGGCTTGTTTGAGAGAAGATGTTGGGAGGCCTGCATAGGTTTATAGCTTTATAGGTGTATAGGAGGTTACTAGGCTAATGGCCCTAGGGCATTTACAAGCCTAGCCATGTAAAAACACAGTATCCTTATTGAGCATAGTTAGATGGCCATTGTTAGCAGAGCAATTTTGTGGTCAGCACTGACTAGCCTGCCCTTGAGGACATAGGTGCCACCCTAAAGGTGAATTTACAATCACCCATACAGTTGTCAAGGTTGCAGTTTAATAGGGTCATTGAGGAGCACTACTTCACATGCAGTGGAAGCCTATTACAGAGGAGTGGAAATCACTGGGAGATATATCTGTCCCCCCAATATGTTCTGTTTATATCATAGGCTAGGGTGAAATCCCTGGAGCAAGTTATTCTTGTACCATTTGATTTGCAGATGTCCAGCATTTTCAGTAAGGCAGGGTCTGAGACTACTCTGTAGGCCAGGCATAGATCACATCTCAGCAGCCTCCATGATACTGAGTACAGTGACATTTCTTTCAGTATTTCCATATATGTCATGTTATGGAGGCCATAGATTTTCCCAGTCACAAACCTCTGTGTTTTCTCCATTTGCTGCAGGTGTCTGGTTAGCTACAGACAGAAGGGAGCATTGTACTCAATTAGTAGTCTGATAAGGGTAGAGTACAGCAGAACTTATGACCTTCCTTGTCTTGGATGTGATGGTCTTATTTATGAGGTGCACAACGTAGAATGTTTGTCTCACCACTATGGACACATAGTGATTGAGGTGTAGATTGCTATCAACATGTGTTCCCAAGTCTTCCAACACTGTGTTTAAGCTTAGAGGGGTGCTATGTATATCATAATTAGCAGAGGTACTTCATTACCAAAGGGGACAATAAGGGATTTTTTGCTGTATGGTTCAGTCCATGAGTTTGGCACCAGTCATTTGCCTGTGTCAGCCCCTTCTGTAATCCATTAACATAGTTGGGGGACTTTATATGAATGACTCCAGTTGACAGTCATCTGCAAACATGGTAAGCCACAGGCCACCTCTCTTAGCCTGTACTTCAGAAAATTACTTTCCAAACAGCTGAGGGCTCAGCACAGATCCTTGTGGTATTCTACTGGTAAGTGGTGGAGGTGCAGTCCCCAACTTTGACAGTGTGTGTTCTGTTGGTGAGGCAGTTGGCTATCCATCTAGTAATGCATAGATTCATCCTCAGATGGGAGATTTTCTCTATAATACCTGAAGGAGGGATAGTGTCAAAGGCCTTGGATAACTCCACATAGACTGCATGTCCTATTATCCCTCATTCAGGTCTTTAGAGTCAGTATCAAATATGTCTACTTGGGATAATAAGCAAGATCTACCCTAGACAAAACCAAAATAGGTCAGGTCAAGTGTGTTGAGAGTCACCTATGTCCCTGTGGATAAGGTCCATTTTGATTCATTCCATAGCCTTGCAGATAAGGCTTTTTAGGCTTATGGGTCAATAGTTCTATTTCTGCTTGTTAACAGATTCATGTGTATTGCATATCATACAACATTTGATATCAATTTCTGTAGTGTAGGTGATATAGGTGCGAAAAAACTAATGAGACACCAGGGTTGTAATGCATGGGGGAGGCAACACATGGCTGTATTGTAAATATGTGACATATTGTTAGATAGAGCCTTCAGTTTGTTATGTTTCCACGTCTAATTTTATATCATAGACAGGAAATGTACAATAAACAGCAGTAATGCATAATGATATTTACTTTTCTATAGCAAGGTGAGCAGGAGGTTTGACAATGGTTGGCAAAGTGTCTGCTCATGTAAGATACACATTTCCAATAGTTTCCCTGTTTGCAAATAGTAAAGTCTGAGAGGTAGAACTGAGTCTATGAAACATACCTGTTGCTTAACCGACTCTGTGGCAGCAGCTGCAAATGCACTGACACATTTCTTTTTGAACCCAGATGATACTGGGTTTGAATCCAGGTGTATCTAATACTTTCAAATACTTTTAACTAAACAGTGATAATGCAATGACACTTTTTCTTTATAGTACATGTGTTGCTGTGTGTTGGTGGCACTGCATGGAGGGAACAGCAGCATTGAACCACTGCTCACCATCACTTGTCATTTCTGCACAATGTGAAACTCCACACAAACATAGAAGCCAAAAAGTGAAGGGATCCATTGCTTTTTCTGCTGCTTATGTGTGCTCTCTGTAATTCTATATTTTGACCAGATTATAGGTGTCAAAATGGGGTAGATAGGAAAGTGGTAAAATGGAGAGCAAGCAGGCGGAGGAACAAAGGGAAAGCAATACAGGAATGTGCAGGAGAGAAGTAGGAAAGAGCCATAGCTATTCATTTCTTCAACAGTAAAAACTGATTATAAATGCACAATATTAACAGAATTTGGACTGTCACCTCCAGATAGAGGGGTGACAGCAACATAATCATGCTACAAGACTGAATCAAGTGTATCAAGAAGGCATATGTGTGAAATGGAGAGCTATGTATGGGTTTATTATTTTTATTTTTTTGTGGGACAGGTAACCTTTTTTTAATTCAGTAAGAGACGACTGCTGGGTAAGAGACATGAGCATGTCTGGGTCGGGTAAGTTGCATAGGTGAGAAAGCAAATGCAAACAAACAAGGCAAGAGACAGGGATGGTGATGGACACAAAAGTTTGGGGGACACCATGATTGGGGTGAGGGAGGGGACAACACTGACTGATGCCCATCCAGCTTGGAGACAGTGAGAATCAAGTCCTCACCCATTGGACTGTCATCACTGTCCCCTTACTCCAGTGGCAGATGGAGTGATTTATGTCTTCTCCTCCTATGGACCATGAGAGAGAGAGAGAGCAGCCTCTCCATCTGGCATGGTTGTACACCAGTGGTGCAGTGCACAACCCTACACCCCAACCCTGGCATCTCTCAGTGGTTGATGAAAGCACCACCTCCACCATTGCTCCTGGAGGTACCACTGCACTAGTTTTCAAGGCAGTACTACCTGAGGGCACAGGTAGTGCAGGGGCAGCAGAGATAGTGCTACCAGGTTGGCTCCCAGACATACTGGGCACTGATGCTGGAGCCGGTGGAGCAGGGGCAGGCTGATCCATTAGGGATGGCCTACTTCACTGTGCTGTGCAGAATTTAGTTATGTTGTACACATTGATGGCATTGAGACATTTTGATGACACGTAATAGAAAATAAAAAGAAGAGAGGTAAAGGTTGGGGTGAGGGAAGAATAAAGATTATGCTGCAGTAGCATTGTCACCTCATAGCAAGACATTGTCCCGTTCGATTCTCAGCTAGAGCGTCTTCTGTGTGGAGGCATACGTGAATGGGGCATGCCTTCATTGAAGGTTGTGCATCAGGGCTGGTAAAAGACACAAACAAACCCTTATATGTGATATACAATGCATTAAAGCAATTATACAATTCTTTTATCTGAAATATTGCATTTAAGTATGCATTCTAACAGATGCACACTATATTACAGATTGCTGAAACTAATCCTTGAAATGTACATATATTTCACATACGCATGTTCCAGTTATACATATTACAGTTTACAGCAGGGCATTTGTGCCACTGGTATAGAGTCTTTAATTTGACGTAAATATTATTGAAGAAATAACGGTATTGCATAGTTGTGAATCATGGTTCTTGAACCCCACAGCCTCTAACTACTGTCTAGTATCGGACTCCTACATTTGGTTTCTGCTACAGACTAATGCATGCATACTTGCTTTTACAGTTGGGATATGCAAGCTCAATTTGATGCAACTGTATAAAAGACCAAAAAGCTATCTTTAACTTTTAAAGCTACAATTACGCTTCTCTTCTGCAACATGCATACCACTTCCTCCTGGTAGTCTCTCCAATTGAGAAACATGAGCCTGCTGATTAAACTCACATTCAGTGGCAGCTGTGGAAAGAAAACAAAAGAACAGAAGAGCATTATGCATACCAGTTTTGCCTGTATTTAGCTTTCTAAGTCTAACAAGTACTCATTTATTGTCATGCTTACACATCTGTGGTATGTCCGCAGTCTCAATCTCATGCAACCAGCAGTTGAGAGTATCCCTTGTATGCCTGTGTAAGTCATTAAAATGATGCCTACACTGCTCTCCCATGTGTGAGATACCAGAGGCACTGGATACAGCCTGGGCCAAACTATTCAACACCTCAGACTTGTACTGGGAGCCAGAATAGTCCCCCTGTAGAAGCCTTTGGCTGTGGAGCTTTACCATGAGTCCAATAAATATCCTCTGTGCCTTAAACCTAGCATCTTCTTCCCTATCACCAGCCATGTCTACCAGCTGAACTAGAGCAATGGAAACAGATGCTGTCTAGCCAATTCCAGTTATTGCATTTACAGGTAGTGTGCAAACCCAAGCAACAATGCCAACCTCATTTGCATGATGTTAAGTGGAGATCAGCAGTGCCAAGCAGGAAGGAATTAAATAATTTAAATTGGAAAGTTAATCTGACAATGGCCTTAGTTTGATGGGTATCTACTGATGTAGCCTGGACATAAATATTGAAAACTGAAAGGTATGTTTTAGGTGATTTAGTTTTGCAGACATGCACTGGGGGCATAAATGCAATGATTTGATACATTTGTTTTTGCCTTTATACACTGAGGAAAATTGATTTTTGCACTGGGGGATGCAAACCTGGGCATAATGGACAAAAAATTTCTTCCACAACATTGATTCTCCATCTATGCCACAGAAGAAGTGCTGCTCAGACATAGTTCTGAATCATACATAAATACAGGTGACAGTTTGAGCTGTTACACATGTCTGTGTGTGACCTGACAATGTTATTAGATATAGATCCAATTGTGTATGTTTCTTATGCAATTGTGAAGTTCATGCACATCCAGATAGCAGAAGTATACTTATAGAAATATAGTAGACAGTATACCTTCAGTCATACGTCTGAAAACACAATAATGGTGTCTCATCTCTCATACATATAATTCATATCAGCTCCACTATCTAAAGTGTTATAAGTGATAGTGAATATAATGGGACCTGCAACAACAGTAAAAGTGTATGAAATATCCTGTATTAGAACCCAGGACCCTGTGTATGGCAGTCCTACACTTTCACTTGTTGCCACAAGAATGCTGAAATAACATGTGTCTGTTTTTCAGTTCCTTGCTATAAACTGCACTGTCACAACAGTAGAATTAGGTTGCATACCCTGTACTAGAAACCTGGACCATCTGTACTCCAACCCTATACTTACACATGTTACCACAGAGCTAGTTACATGACATTTTATACTTTCCTAATCATTCTTAAGGTCTCTGTGTTAACCACCATGCAATCCTGCTTAGCAGGTTTACACAGTGCTCAACAGAATTAATTGAATGTATCTGGTTTCAGTTATTGAATGTATGAGTCCTGTCTGCAAGTGTTTGTTGGCTGCAGCTGCTTGAGAACCTTGATAAATGCCGTGCAATGCTGCTAAGTGCAGCAATTGTGTAATGGAACACAGAAATTGCAATAATGTATTGTTTTTGACCTTTGTCCTTTTACAAACGTCCTGTTCACAGGTGTTCAGTCTGCTTCCTGGGTGGGCCATGAGTCTCCATTTCTTGTGTTTGTGCTAAGCAGTGCATCATGCAAACACTGCCCCCCCAAAAAAAATTAAAAGAAAAAAAAACAGAAAAAGTGAAAAGTAGCTGAAATGAGGAAAAGCAATCTATGACATAACACACTACAAAATGTAGGTTCACATTAGGTATTTCTATATAGCTCTGATTTGAACTCTTGCTCCAATGAACTTTCAGAACATAGTAAGGGTGCCTTATCCCTCTTTGCCACACAAATGGCTTTGGAGCAAGGAACTGAAATAATTCTGCATACAACCAACTGCAACATCATCTACAGTAATATGGAACCATACAAGTATTATTTGTACATTTATTATTTTTGGATGCAGTGCACTAAGTGATCACACAACCAGTTATGAACATTGCTTGCAAATATGCAAGTCTGTCTTGCCTCTCTGTGTTTGTTGATTATTCTTCTCTTATCTGACCAGTAATCTGAGACATGTAGTCTGCAAGCAATTCTACAGAACTGTCTTTAATATGTGTGAGGATATTAAATGGTAATAATATAATATGCAGTTGCCAACAAAGGAAGGGGAGGTAAGATGTAAACCTGTGAACTGTGTGCTGCTTACATACATTTCTAACCCTGACAAACTTACATCTAACACTTTGTAAGTCTAAATTAACACACCTACTAGATGTATGAAAGTCTGCATTGCTGTTGTGTTTTACTTCCTTCTCCCTGACAATAATCATGCACAGTTACAATCCATTAAAAACAAACACTGAGGAAGGGGCTACACTATGTTTACATCTGCAACAGGGACCTAATATTTTGATTCAGCAATTCTAAAGAGTTCACACCTTATTTGCATCTTTACAGTGCAGACAGCCCTGAATCTAGACCATAAAAAGGCAACCATGTAGCTAGGAAAACTGAAAGTGAGGAGACCTGTTTATGTGAAGAACACAGAAAAAAGACTATTACTTTGGAATATATCTGCACAGAGGATTACTGAACCTGAAAACATATGCTTGCATTTTGTCAGCTACATAATGCATATGCTGAAATGTAATTAAGAAAATCTTTTTTTTTTTTTTTTTTTTTAGCAAAGGCTTTTACACTTTTATCTGTATACATTAGTCAGAAGTTTACTGATGGCATGGGCATGTTTGCCAGGGAATTTCACAGGTATACATGCTTGGCAATACTGTAACATGGAAGGTTCTGTGTTAAATCTGTAGACATGTTTCAGGGATAGTTCGTTTGATAGCAATTTTAGTATTTCAAAGATGGTTTGTTAGCTAAAGGTTTCATTTGCCTGTTCTTTCTGGGGTGAGGGGAGCAAAACTGCATTTCTGTTATGGCACAAACAAGGATATGTTGCTATTGTTACTCTCCTTTTTTGCATCTAGCCTATTGTTCATATTTTAAATCTCTAGACTGTTTTATGTTTCTCCAGGGGGTAATACTGAAATGCTACCTCTTCTGTTTTATCTGGAAACAGTTATTTTGTAATTATGTGATACTTATATGTATTATCTTTCTGTTGTATTTTAGGACACCTAGGACTATGCCACCCAGGTGTCTCAGTCCTTGAAAGCCACCCTTCACTGACCCTGAGAATCAAGTCATCATTGAAGCTTTTAGGTGACATGGTGCCTTCCTGCTTGAAAGGGGACATGGAGATATGTCAGGTAGAATGCAAATTTGGCAGCAGATCATTGCAAACATTAATACAGTGGGCATCCAAAGCAAGATGACCAGGTGTGCCATAGGACCATTGATATGATCTCATCTGCATGGAAGAGAGCAGCTGCAGTGGCCCATGATTGGATGGGTACTAGGGGGGGCTGATATACAGCCACCACTAACAGCAAATGAGGAGTTCCTGTCCACTGTCAGGGATCCAGGCAGATCCCAGGAAAGCACAGAACAGCATGTCCTTGACATTGGTGCTACTGTTTCAAGGACACCGAACATGTCCCAGGAGGAGATTCTAGGTAGCCTTTTATATCTCAATTGTTAAATATTGTATAGTAAAAAAATGTAAAATCAATACATTAGTTTTGTTTCACAAGATTTTTTTTGGGGGGGTAGGTTGAAGATTGGTACAGTTAACAACACACTCTGATTGCTTACAAATGGGCTTGGGTTGGACTTGTCATCCAAGTTTTTCTTAAATGTACAGCTAATGGACATATAAAGAGGCAAAAGTATTAGCTCCTGTGTTACTGTTAATTGTAATGATGTTGTCCTTACCTTTTGCTTAACTTCTTCCAGGGCCATCAGACATACAGACCAAACCATCATCTGCACATGGTAAGCCAAACATGTCGGTACTGGTGCATTCAAAGAAATGTTTTATTGTGTTATGTTGATGTCAGGACTGTTGTGTGTATTGCTGTACTGTCTAATAGTGGCACCACTGTTATACTGTTAGCATATATTGGATTATAGTAGTGTAGGTATTAAATGTTATTGTGTTTGTTGCTTATTATCACAGGTGATCCTGTCAGTGGAAGTGTGGGACTTCTACCACCTGATGTCAGATTATCAGCAGACTCTGCTGATGATGATGATGGTGGTGGCCAAACAAAGGCACAGTCAGGAGGCGCAGAGGTTGAATCTGACACTGAGTTTGACTTGCAGCCATCCCTTGCTCTTTCATCAGACACAGCCAGTAGGCCTACTCCTACCCATTCCAGTGAGTCCTCAGATACTGGACACGTGGTGAGTGAGACAATCAATCAGGGAAGTGTGGTTACTGTGGCTTCAGTGCCTGTTGACTCTAGCCAAAGCCAAAGTGTGAGCAATGTGTCATGCAGGAGGGCTGTTAGGGGTGCTCAGAAGAGGCCTGCTGTCCATCCTCCACCTGATCCAGATGTCTGTTCCTGTGCCACTCAATGTATATTTAAGGTAATCATGGAGACACAGGCATGTTCCAATATGTGCTCCAGAGAAATGTTTAGGGTTCTAGCTGTGGCACAGGCTAATATGCATGACTGCCTCCCCCATGTTGCAAATTCAATGGATGAGATGAATGATACATTCGAATGAGCGGTGTCTGTGATGGAACGTCTGTCGGGAGGGGACAGCATCCTCATGGGCATAGATCAGCCACATCATCTGCTGTGAGCCAAAGTGGCCATGCCCTATCACACTCCCATAGTGGCAGTACTTCCACTGTTCTATCAGTGGGTGAACTGTCCACATCCAGACATGGCAGGCCATGGAGTCATGGTCCTGAGCACCCTTGTGAGGGGAGCTCTTCCAGAAGACATCAGTCATGCTCAGGTGGCAGCAGTGCATCTGACCATGGGCAAGGACATGCCAGTGCAACTCCTTTCAGGGCCAGTTCTCATGGTTGGGGATGACAACGATGAAATGCCACCTCTACCATGCACGACTCACACTGGAAGACAGAAACCTAACACAGAGCTTGGCTGTGTTCATGTAGACACTCACACACTAATTTAATCTGGAGGACACACACACACACACACACACACACACACACACACACACACACACACACACACACACACAAAACAGTTACAGGGTTCAGCCGTGCAGATTAAAACTTATTTTGTCTCACTGGCCATTTGTTGCTTTATCCAAATGGCTGCCTGCTTCTCTTACTTACTCACATACACTCACCAATCTTTTGCATCAGCCTAGGCATCCTGCCCCCCCCACCCCACACACACACACCACAACACCCTGTGCAAGTGATGATAACTGTGCCATATCCCTATTTTATGTATTTTGGATTAAGGGATACATAAGCTTTGTGTCTGATGCTCAGGGTGCACAGCTGACTTAGTGCTTAATATATCTGCATTTGTGATGTTGAACTGCTTTAGTGGAAAGTTTCCCCCAGACTCTGCCAAAACTTGCTGAGAGGGAAAGGTTAGTTTGCTTTTTATTTCTTCTGTTTTGTATTACTTTATTGCCTTCTTATGTTTTGTATACTGTGATTTCTTTTCTTTACACTGTGTTTTACTTGTATTCTGCTTTTAACTGCACATTAAAACTTGAAAAGAGACAACAGCTCTGTCTCTTGTGAGTCAGACAGAAATTAGAACAGATCAGTTTAGGAGTCACATAAGTTAGAACAGGTCAGTTAAGATTAATCATCTGTGAATTGGAGGGTAGACTGGGAACTAAACCTTCTATCTAAGGGGTAAAATAAAACATTTCAGAGCTTTACTGGAAAGGCTCACCCAGACTATGCCACAGCTGACTGTGAGGGAAAAGTTAGTTTGCTTTTTATTTCTTGTATTTTATTTATTTATTTATTCATTTATTTTAAATTTGTTAACCGGGTAGAGTCCGGCTGGGCAAGTAGCCCATTTTCAGTGGAGACCCAGGGAGATAAGCTCCATAACAATAGTACAAGAAGATTACAACATTTTTTTAAAGATTTACAAACAATATACAAAAAGATTGACAGTTGCCAACAATCACAATTTAAGCCTTATTGCAGACAGTAATATGAAACTCATTAGCTATATAACTAAAAACCATTGTGGTATTTTCATTTGGTAGAAGTAAGACAAGAAGATAGCAGAATAGAAAACATTTTATTGAAGGCATGAGAAACTAGCCAGGAGTACTACAGGAGCATAGCCATTGTTGAGTAAGGTATTCCTTTAGGAGTTTTTTGAAGCTATGATGATCTGTGTTTTTTAAGATATTCTGGGGTAATAGGTTCCACTGTTTGGCTATTTTGAAGGAGAACAGAGAGTCACTGAAGTAATTATGGGACTTTGTAACCTTGAGTATAATTTTATCGGATGATCCAAGGGTTCTGGGGTTGGTATTTAGTTGCACTAGGTTGGAGAGTGCAGGGCATTTTACAGGTTTATAGATAGAGTGGGCATTGGTGAGTTGATTGAGCAATATAGATTGGGAAATTCAAGCCAGTGTAATTTTTGAAGAACAAGGCAATGGTGGGTCCAGTTGGGTATATTAGCAGCAAATTTTGCTATTTTGTTATAGTAGGAATCGAGTAGATGTAAATCAGACTTGTGCAGGTTAGTGAAAAGTTAAGAACAGTAGAGAAGAGGAGATAGGAGGTGGGATTTGGCTGTGGCTAGTCTGGCATTCTGACTAAGGTAAGGTTTGGTCCTATATAGAGCACCAAGTTTGATATGAACTGTCTTTATTGTGAGTGATATGTGTTTATTGAATGTTATGTTGTTGTCTGTCATGACACCAAGTAGTTTTGTTTGATTAACTGGTTCTATTATAGTGCCATTAGTGGAGTAGATGGAGAGAGGAGGTGGTTTTGCTTTGGATTTCCTGTTAGAGAAGATCATTACTCTTGCTTTGTTTGGGTTTAGGATGAGTTGAAGTTCATTTAAGTAATTTTCAATATCTAGAAATTACTTTTGCAGTTTATCTTGGAGTTCTTGGGGTATGAGAGCAGAGCAAATAAGAGTAGTGTCATCAGTATATTGAATAATAGAAGCAAATTTAGTGGTAGTGTTTAGACTATTTGTGAATATAATAAAAAGGAGAGGGCCAAAGATGGAACCCTGAGGAACCCCAACAGAGAATGGAAAGAGTGTGGAAAGTTTATTATCCCATTTAGTTGCCTGTTGTTGATTAATAAGGTAGCTAAAGAACCAGTTGAGAGCTGAAGAGTTGAGGTTGAAGGAGGTTAGAGTGTTGAGTAGTAATTTGTGGGATACCATATCAAAAGCTTTGGACATATCAAGGAATATAGTAGAGACTAGTTTTCCATTGTTTTTCAGGAGGTTGATGTAGTTAGTGAAACTTATGAGGGCTGTGGAGGTACTGTGTTTTGGATGGAAGCCATGCTGTGAACTAGATAAGAGGTTATTTGTAGTGAGGTGGTCTAGGAGCTGCTTATGGATACATTTCTCTAAGATTTTGGCTAGGGATGAGGTAAAACAGTTAGCAAACAATTGCATTAACCAATGGATAAAACATACAGCAAGATAGCTTGGTCCACTGTAAGACAGCTAAAACTATCGGAGTGGAATCAGGCATAAGGTATATAGTTCAGCATTTACAATTAGAGAGTCTTAAAACACAGAGCAGGCAGCAAGCCAACAAGTCTAAGTAGTAGTATTTTGTATTACTTTATTGCATTTTTCTATTTTGTATACTGTGATTTGTTTTCTTTACACCATGTTTTACTTGTATTCTGTATTTAGCTGCACATTAAAACTTGAAAAGAGAACACAACTATGTTGCTTGTGAGTCAGACAAATTAGAACAGGTCAATTAAGGAATCACACATAAGTTAGAACAGGTCAGTTAAGATTAATCTGTGAACTGAGGGGGTGGAGCTAGGAACTACATCTTCTATTTAAGGGGTAAAATAAAACATTTCAGAGCTTTACTGGAAAGACTCACCCAGACTCTACCACAGCTTGCTGTGAGGGAAAGGTTAATTTGTTTTTATTTCTTGTATTTTGTATTACTTTATTGCCTTTTTCTATTTTGTATACTGTGATTTGATCTCGTTATACTGTGTTTAACTTGTATTCTGCTTTTAACTGCACATTAAAACTTGAAAAGAGACCACAGCTCTGTATCTTGTGAGTCAGACAAAATTTTTCCCACCCTCCCACCATGTTACTGTTGTGTTCTTAAACACCACTGTCTTTCTATTTACCGATCCCTTATGTTAATTTGACCATATATCTATTTTCCTTTCTCCTGTTACAGGCTGGTGTGAGTAAGCACAAAATTATCATTTTGTAAAGTCACTCCCCTTCAACTGTTTAAGTTTATTGACCATCCTGCTGTATTCCATAGTACCAGAATGCAAAAGTGTCCACCTCCTTTCAATCTATCTTGCTCTTTTAAAAATAGTGGCTCTCCACTAAAACTTAACTTTTTAGACAGCTAAAACTTTAGTTACCCACTTTCGTATCTAACTGCTTAGTGCACACTGCAGTGTTTAGGATAAACCATTTTTTTCATCTTACCTTTAAGCATCTATTGCAAGATCACCAGTTATTGGAGAGCCCACATTCTGCTTCTCAGTAGTCATCTTGGGATTAGTGCTTCTCTTTTCTCCTGGTGAGAGAAGTACAGTGACATTATTTCCTGGAGAATGCTGATCACCAGAATGTGTGATAACTGCTTTATATGTGACAGCTCGGAATCTGTGGTTATATTTTGATCCTGGTGACAGTAGGAGCAGAGTGCATTGATTCATGACTGTTTCTGGTTGGAGAGTGAGTGTTTGTGCTTAACGTACCTTATTGGTCTGGTTGCTATTTGAGGCATCTACCAGTAAAAGGCTACAAGCCTACAGATGCTTGCATTATCTGGGACAAGACTGTGGATCATCAGACAGGCTGTGATCTGCTTCTCTTCTTGGGATTGGTGCTAACATTTTACTTCTGTTGAGAGATGAAGCAAAGGAGTGTTGTATCCCAGCAGAGTGAAGCTGTGATGAGACCAGCATTAGTAGTAGCCAGGCAGTAGCCATTCATGTGACTCCCCTCTTTTCATCATTCTTGACAAGCTAATTCTTTGTTTTCAGTAAGTACTGCTTGATTTGAACAGGCTACCCATCTATGTCAAGCAAAGTTCTTCATTAGCACTCTTCAAGAAAAATCTTGATGAGTTCATAGGTTCATAGGTTCATAGGTTTATACTAGGCTATCTGCCCTAAGGCATTTATAAGCCTAGCCCAAATTTTTGTGGCTTACGCCACCCCTTATATGAAAAAATACTGTGCCCATTAGTTTGTTATGCCTCAGTCCAGCAGTGACACAGAGATGATTCCCGGGGTAAATCTCCCATCCACAGGTCTAGATTTCTCTTGAACAGAGTCAGCGAGGTGCTCTGCCTCACATGGACCGGGATTTTATTCCACAGCATAGGGAGTCTCTGAGTGATAAATCTATCCCTCCAGCACGTCCTATTTATATCCGTGCTAAGGTTTAAGTCGCTTGCTCTAGTGGTTTTGGTGGATTTGGATTTTTTGAGGTGGAGCATGTCCATTAATTCCGGGTTGGACATGGCCTTGTATGTCAGGCACATGTCACCTCTGAGCAGACGGTATGCGACTGAATAGAGCTGGAGTTTCTTCAATCTGGCAGCATATGACAGATTTTGGAATCCTTTATCCTTTTGGTGAGGAACTTTTGGGGTCTCTCCAATTGCTGCAGATGTCGGGTGAGACACATCCCGAATGGGGCATTGTACTCGATCATTGGTCTGATAAGTGAAGAGTACAGGGGAACAATGACCTCACTAGATCTGGATGTGAATCCCTTCATGATCAGGCGGGCAATGTAGAAGGTCTTTCTAACCACTTTAGCAATGTGAGTGTCAAAGAAAGGCCACTGTCAACCTGGGTCCCCAGGTCCCTGATAACCTCTTCTGTGCTTAGAGGATTGCCACCTATATGGTAGCTTGGGGTTACCTTGTTTTTCCCGAAGGGTATGACTATACATTTTTTGGCATTTAACTTCAGGCCATGGCTCTGGCACCAGCTATCTGTTTCCATGTGTCCTTCTGAAGGATATCCGTGTCAATGCACTTTCCACTATGGCCCAGTTTGCAGTCGTCTGCAAACTTTGTCAGCCAAAGTCCTCCCATGCTGGCCTGTACTTCTGAGAAGTAGATGCCAAACAATAGGGGGCCAAGGACCGAGCCCTGTGGGACACCACTTGTGACTGGCTTGGAGTCTGACACAGCGCCAGCAACTCTAACCCTGTGGGTTCTGTCCTTAAGCCAGTTTGCAACCCATCTTGTGACATATGGGTTTACATTTAAGCTGGTAAGTTTTTCTACAAGACCCGAGTGGGGTATTGTGTCGAAAGCCTTTGCAAGGTCAAGGTAGGCTGTATGGACTGCCTTTCCCTCATCAATGGCCTTGGTGACTGTTTCGAAGAAGTCGACCAAGTTCAAAAGGCATGATCTTCCCTTGACAAAGCCAAACTGGGTCGGGTCCAATGTCTGCAAGTCCCCTATATCTTTGTTTATGAGCTCCATTATGATCCTCTCCATAGCTTTGCAGACTAGACTTGTTAAGCTTATGGGAATTACCAGGGTCCGTAGAGGCACCGCCTTTGTGAAGTGGGACCACAGTTGCCGCCACTCCTTGGGCATGTATCCTGTGGTAAGGCTGAGATTAAACAGCTGCTTTATGTGCGGGGTTAATTCCTCACTTAGCTCGTGTAGCACACAGCCGGGGACACCATCCGGTCCCATTGATGCTGTGTTTTTAGCTTTAGAGAGCAGCTTTCACCTGCGCATTTGAGATGTCCGGGAGGCTACACTCAGCTGGGATAGTTATCCCTCCTTTAGGGTGAAGTTGGCACTGAACCTGTCTGCCAGTATGTTGGCAATGTCTGTGGGTTCAGTGATTTTTGTATCATTTTGGACTAATTCTGAGCATATCTGGGAGTTTCCACCCAGGTTCCTAACATAGCTGAAAAAGGCCTTATGATTGTCCTTTGAATCCATGGCAATTTTTCTCTCAAAATTGGCCTTAGTTGATTTTATGAGTGCTCGTATTTTTTACTAATAATGATCAGGGGTGACTTCCCTTTTATGGATTTTGTTCTATCATGTAATAGCTTTCTCCTCTTATTGTAAAGTTTGTTAATGGCTGGGGTCCACCAGACTGGACGTTTTCCCTTTGTGGAAAGAGTCTTGGTTTTATTTGGGATTGCCTGATCCATGCAGTCCTGGAGGTGTTCATAGAAGGCATTTGTAAGGGCTTCCGCAGCTTGGGTTGTGGTTTCCTCTGGCTCAGGGGCCTTGAAGGATACTACACCAGTCTTGAGTAGTGTGAAGTTTGCTTTAGAGAAGTTCTTCACTATGGTCTTTTGTTTGGGGTGGGGGGATGTGGATTTCCAGTGAGATTAGTTTATGATCAGATCTCACCAATGAGGGATATACTTCGGTGTGGAGCATTTTGTCCCCATGTTTGTGACAATGAGATCTAGTATATTTTCTCCTCTCGTGGGAACAGTGACTAGCTGTTCCATGGCATTTGAATTTATGAACTCCAGGAACCGTTGGGCTAGAAAGTTAGGGCTTGAGTAATGTTCCCAGTCTATATTCGGGTAGTTGAAGTCACCCAATATGATGGTGTTTGGAGATACATTTATACCCTCCAGTGTCTTCAGGAAGGCTGTGTGGGGTTCCTGAGTTTGAGAGGGTGGCCTGTAGCATGCTACAATTTGTAGAGCAGTTTTGCCTATGGTTAGTTGCACCTGGATGGTTTCAAGCTTGTGTTGCCACCAACCTGGAGGTGTGGGTATCCTTTATGAATATAGATACACCCCTCCTTTTGTGGTGTGGTCCGGGTTTTGGGGCGGAACGCATGATATGAGGTAAAACCTAATAGTGCCGGGTGCTCACAGGAGCCTTGAACCAGGTTTCAGTTACAGCACAGACATCGATGTTCTCCATACTGAGAAGGGCCTTGAGTGCGTGCATTTTGAGATTTAGACTTCTGGCATTGAGCAGCATTACCCTCAGTTTCTTCCCATTTTGTTTTCTAGGGTGGTAGGTTTAGAATTTGAGCCTTGCCTAAAAAGGCACTATGGGGGTGGCAAGAGCCTTAGCCAATATCCGGAATCCCAGGGTGACAGGTGCAAGCCGTCCCTTGGCAGCGTGGCTTGTCAAGCATGTCATCCCAGGCAGACAGACACTGGATCCCCTTTGAATGACACCAGACATTAAGCCAATTGTTAAAGCTGATCATCTTGTCTCTATATTGTGGCATCATTCTTGGTGAAGGAAGGATACTGCTCAGGGTTAGGGTCATACCGGCCTGGGCTACATAATCAGAGAGCTCCTCTATGTCTCTTTTCATGTAGTCCAGGGAGGTACGTCTCAGGTCGTTCACACCAGCATGGACAATGACTGTGTCATATTTGTACTTGCCGTGGAGTGACCCGAGTGCTTGTGTTATGTGGCGGATTCTAGCCCGATAGGCAGCTTACTGTGACCCTCTCCTTGTTCAGCCTGGTGAGTGGGACGTCAGTGTGTCTGACTATGGAGTCACCTATGACAAGTATGTTTGGTGTTGTATTTGGCCTTAAGGGCTGTGACTGCTTTGCACACTGCTTTGTGGTTTATGTGTTGCTTGTGGGGTGTCTTGAGGTAGCAGTTGTTTGGGTGTCTGCTTTGGAGGCCTCTGCTGTTTAGGTAAATTTTTACTCAGAGCCTCCGAGTATGTCTTTGTGTGTTTATGTGTTTGATTCAGTGGAGTGGTAGCATTATGTGAGGCTGGTTTTGTGGTGTGTGTAGTTGCTTTCTCCTCCTGTCTGGTCTTGCCAGTCCTGAGTTGAGAGAGCTCAGCCTCCAGTTTGGCTAAATAGCTGCATCTCTCAAGTATTTGTGTTATGTGGGAGGAGGAGAGGGTTGTCTGTGTACATGAGGCAGTTATAACATTGCCTCAAGATTCCCAGATTCACCAGCTGGACCAGAGAGGAGATTGACAACTGACCTTTGGACATGCTAGAATAATATTGGGAAATCCTTAATTGAAAACAAGGGCCAGTGGGGAGTGAGGGTGTAGTGCTTTTAATTTTAGTGCTGACTTATATAATTGCTTTAGTGAGCAAGTGCCAGGTAACTTGAGTGCAATGTGTTACAAGTAACTAAATGCAAAATGACAAACAGTAACTT
This sequence comes from Protopterus annectens, assembly GCF_019279795.1. NCBI lineage: Eukaryota > Metazoa > Chordata > Ceratodontiformes > Protopteridae > Protopterus > Protopterus annectens. The sequence goes on from NC_056744.1 coordinate 824,523,887, forward strand.
TCTTTCAAGTGAAACAAGGAAATAAGTACAGTAAGCAATGCAGATATCACTAGTGATCCACAGAAGCTGAAAAGTTGTATTAGGTGGAATTAGCTTCCAGGAAATAACAAGCAAACAAACAACAAGCATATAAACAAAGCTAGATTCAGCAGGCCTGGATCTAGTCTATGCTAGAGCAAACAAGGTGAACCAATTTCAGTAAGATACAGTTCAAATATTCAGGCACTATAAACCTTTAACCAGAAATTCCCAGCTCAGAAGGGCAGAGTCCAGCCTCTTCTCCCACAAGAGTGCAGACCACGAACCTTCTTAATGTAAAATAACTGGCCTGAAGCCCAAGTGCCTAAACCAGAACTAATACACTTGGACACTGGGCTCTCAATCAGCAGTTCCCAACTTAGAAGGATGAAAGCTACCTGTCCTGCCACCACAGTGCTTGCCACAAACCTTCCTAATGTAAAACAACTGGTCTGAAGCCCAAGTGCTTAATCTAAAAGACTTGAATGATAGCTACACTTTAATCAAGTTACAACCAAGCAGTAATAAATACCATTGAATACTTTAGAGAATGTCTGGATTAGTGCTCAAGTTACACAAACAAAGCTAGATCCAGCAGGCCCGAATCCAGTCTATGCCACAGCAAACAAGGCGCACCAACTTCAGTAAGAAATAGTTCAGATATGCATGCACTATAAGCCTTTAACCAGAAATTCCCAGCTCAGAAGGGCAGAGTCCAGCCTCTCCTCCCACAAGAGTGCAGACCACGAACCCTCTTAATGTAAAATAACTGGCTTGAAAGCCCAAGTGCTTAAACCAGAATTAATACACTTTTAGAATAACAGACACTGAGCCCTCAATCAGCAGTTCTCAACCTAGAAGGATGTAAGCTACCTGTTCTGCCACAACAGTGCAGACCACAAACCCTCCCAGTGCAAAACAACTAACTGGTCCGAAGCCCAAGTGTTTAAACCAAAAGGCTTAGAATGAGTTACACCAAGCAGTAATAAATACAATTGAGTATTTTAAGATGATGCAAAAGTAAAAAGAAGTAGGTAAAAACACAAGTACAGTAAAAGCAGATGAAATTTTTTTTTTTTTTTTTTTTTTTTTTCCCATGAGTGGATGGGAAATAGGAAATACACCCCGGGGATCCCTTCTGTGTCTCTGCTCGACAGTGGCACAGGAAAATAAATTTCTTGGGTGGCCAAAGCCAGGGAACCTTGTTGGCTAGGCTTACATAGGCCCTTGGGCTGATAGCCTAATACCTACCTATGAACCTATGAACTTCAGAATATCTGCCTAAGTATTTCATCCTTAAATTTTCAGGGTCTGCATATTAGTTTCCCCTTAAGTGTTTGGTAGTGCTCTGTACAGACTCAGACACCTCGAGTGACATTTTTCCTGTAAAAGCACAATTGAAATTTCTCCAGTATCTAGCTACATACAGGACAAATAGTTTGCAGTAATAAGCACTGCCCACATAGTTGCAAACCGGACACTCCTGACAATGATTGATAGTCTCACTCCAATAGTCTAATCAATAATTAAGGGTCTGTTGCCATGGATATGAACTTTCCTACTGTCTCCATTACTGGCTTAGTGGATATCCTGAGGCAATGTAGAAATTGCCTTATGTTTACTGACAACCAGTTCATTCTCAAACAAACTGATATGGCATGTGAGAGATGCATTTACACAATGTCGCTGGAGGCAAAGCTCTCACATAAAAGTACTCCTAGTGTCAATAAGGTTGTCAGTAGTACACATGTTGCACCCATCACACACAATTCAAAGCAGACATATAGACCCAAATATACTGAGACACTTACATGTAACCTTCCTAAACCACAAAGACCTCCTAAACAATGTGCACATAGGTTCATAGGTTCATACTAGGCTATCTGCCCTAGGGCATTTATAAGCCTAGCCAGAGTGTGTTTGGCTTTCGCCACCAATTTTAAATGAATTTTGCTATGCCCTTTTTTGAGGTTAGTATACTGTGCCTCTGTCTAACAGTGACACAGAAGTGATACCCGGGGTAAACCTACGATCTCCCATCCACTCATCAAGATTCCTCTTGAAGACAGTCAATGAGGGACTCTGCCTAACCTGGACTGGGATTTTATTCCAGAGTGAAGGGAGCCTCTGGGTTATGAATCTGTCCCTCCAGCATGTCCTATTTATTTCAGTGCTGAGGTTCAAGTCTCTCAAGAGCGTAGCTTGATGGGATTTGGATTTTCTGAGGTACAGCATGTCCATTAATTCCAGGTTGGACATGGCTTTATACGTCAGGCACAGATCGCCTCTGAGCAGGCGGTATGCCACTGAGTAGAGCTGGAGTTTCTTTAACCGGGCAGCATATGGCATCTATTTGAGCCCTTTGATCCTCTTGGTGAGGTACTTTTGGGGTCTTTCCAGTTGCTGCAGGTGTCTGGTAAGGTACATCCCAAAAGGGGCATTGTACTCAATTATGGGCCTGGTGAGGGATGAGTAAAGAGGCACGATGACCTCCCCTGATCTAGATGTGAATCCCTTCATGATTAGGTGGGCTATATAAAATGTTTTTCTAACCACTTTGGCCATGTGGTTTTCAAATGAGAGATTGCTATCAACTTGGGTCCCCAGGTCCCTAATTAATTATTCCGTACTTAATGGATTACCACCTATGTGGTAATTTGTGGGCACTTTGTTTTTGGGGATGACTATACACTTTTTGGCATTTAGCTTGAGGCCATGGCTCTGGCACCAGTTGTCTGTTTCTATGAGGCCCTTTTGTAGGATGGTTGTGTCGGCTGGAGAGTTGATTATGGCGCCTAGTTTGCAGTCATCTGCAAACTTGGTCAGCCACAGTCCTTCCATGTTGGCCTGTACCTCTGAGAAATATATACCGAACAAGAGAGGTCCCAGGACTGAGCCTTGTGGGATGCCACTTGTAACTGATTTGGAGTCTGACATGGCTCCAGCAATTCTAACCATGTGGGTTCTGTCCTTGAGCCAGTTTGCAACCCATCTAGTGACATAGGGGTTTATATTTAAGCTGGTGAGCTTATCTATAATGCCTGAGTAGAGTATTGTATCGAAGGCTTTTGCAAGGTCCAGGTAGGCTGTGTGGACCACCTTCCCCTCGTCAATGGCCTTGGTGACTGTCTCAAAGAAATCAACCAGGTTTAAGAGGCATGATCTGCCCTTAACAAAGCCAAACTGGGTAGGATCCAGTGTCTGTAGGTCCCCAATATCTTTATTTATGAGGTCCATGATGATCCTTTCCATAGCTTTGCAGACCAAGCTAGTCAGGCTTATGGGGCGATAGTTTCCAGGATCCGTTGAGGCACCACCTTTGTGGAGAGGGACCACTGTTGCTGTACGCCACTCTTTGGGTACATATCCTGTAGTAAGGCTGAGATTGAACAGTAGTTTTATGTTTGGGTTTAGCTCTTCTTGGAGTTCATGTAGGGCGAGCCGGGACACCGTCTGGTCCCATTGATGCTGTGTTTTTGCTTTGGAGAGGGCGGCGCTTACCTGAGCATCTGAGATGTCAGGGGGGCAGCACTCTGCTGGGATAGATATTTGCCCTTTTGGTGGGGGGGGGGGGAGAAGTTTGCACTGAACCTGTCAGCTAGGATGTTGGCAATGTCTGTGGGTTCGGTGTATTTTTTGTCATTTTGGACTAATTCTGAGCATATCTGGGAATTCCCACCCAGGTTCCTCACATAACTAAAGAAAGCCTTATGATTATCCTTAGTGTCCTGTGCAATTTTTCTCTTGAAGCTGGCCTTTGACGATTTTATGAGTGCCCATAGTTTTTTGCTAATACTGATCAGAGATGCCTTCCCTTTTTGGGATTTTGCTCTATCATGTAGTAGCTTCCTCCTTCTATTGTATAGTTTGTTTATGGCTGGGGTCCACCAGATAGGACACCTGCCTTTGGAGGATTGGGTCTTGGTTTTATTTGGGCTTGCATGATCCATGCATTCCTGAAGGTGTTCATAGAATGCATTTATAAAGGATTCTGCGGTCTCGGCCGTATTTTCCACAGGCCCGGGGGGCTTTGAAGGATTCCACCTCAGTTTTGAGGAGTGTGAAATTTGCTTTAGAGAAGTTTTTCACTGTGGTTTTCTGGGCAGGGGGTGGGGTCGGGATGTGAATATCCAGTGAGATTAGTTTATGGTCTAATCTTACCAGTGAGGGGTACACTTCTGGTCTGGAGCATAGAGCCCTCATGTTGGTGATGATCAGGTCCAGTATGTTTTCCCCTCTTGTGGGAGTGGTAACAAATTGTTCCATAGCATTTGAGTTTATAAATTCTAGGAACCTTTGGGCTAGGGTGTTGGAGCTAGAGTAATGCTCTCAGTCTATGTTTGGGTAGTTGAAGTCACCCAATATAGCCCCAAATTCACTATTTTAAAACAACACTCACTTCAATACATCTCCATGAGCTACATCTCATGGAGCCTCTACCACTAAGCCCATAAGGCAAGCCATCACACAATCCAACATTCTAGTTATTGGCGAATCCATCATGAAACACACTGATATCCCTCTCACCAGGCTGAGTAAGGAGTAAGTTAGGGTCAGTTGCTTATCAAGGGCTAGGATCTGCAACATTACACATGCACTCAGGTCATTGGACCACAATTACCAATATGACTCAGTCATAGTCCATGTGGGAATAAATGACCTGAGATATACCTCAAGACTATATGAAGAGAGACATCATAGAGTTCTCAGAATATGTGTCTCAGGCTGGTATGAGCCTAGCACTGAGCAGCATTTTACCTTCTCCAAGGATGATTCCCCAATATGAACAAAAGATGATTTACTTTAATAATTGGCTTAGTTTCTGGTATCATTCTAAGGGGATGCAATATTTGCTAGCATGGAAGGAGATGTTCAACAGACCATGCTGCTTTTCCAGGGATGGTCTGCACCTCTCCCCTCTAGGTTTTCGGATATTTTCTAAAACATTATTTTCCTCCATAGTGCCTTTTTTAGATAATGCCAAACTAAAAGTACTTCTGACATAGCAAATCAAAACCAAGAAAATCTAAAGGTATCTCAATGCTAAGAGCCAAAACAAAAAACGTCACTCCCTAGAAGCTCTCTTTACCCTAGAGAATGCTGATGTCTGTGCAGTAACTGAGACGTGATTTAAAGCTGCGGAGAGCACACCAACAGTGCGAGCTTATAATGCCTTCCACACATTTAGACCAACTACTTCACAGGCAGGGACTAAAGGTGGAGGTGTCTCTAGTTACATCAAACATAAATATACTTCAAGTCTGGTCAAACCAATGCACTTGAGCTGCTCCATGTTCAAATTCACCATAGATAAAATTCAATACCACTTCCTTGCAAGCTATAGGTCCCCCTCTATGACCCAGGAAACCCATACCATGTATTTAAACTTATTAGAAACACTAACCATCCAACCCAATACATATTCATGGGTGACTTCAATTACCCCCACTATTAACTGAGAATCCTCTACAACACCAAACATAAATGCACAGAGATTCCTGGATTGTGTGAACACAAACCCCCTGGACCAGATAGTCAATACACCAACCAGGGGTGCAACCATACTGGATCTGGTCCTCACTATTATGGGGACTGCTGCACACTCCCTACTGTAATGCCTTCCCTGTTAAGGTCAGACCATGAAATGGTCTCTTTTGAAGTAAAAATAAAACCTGGACCCCAGCTAAACCGGGAATATTCAGGAACTATTCTATGGCTAACAAAATTTCAAGCCCCCATAAACCCTATGCAGAACTGTTCACAGAAACCCTATACAAGCATGTTAATTGCTGCATAGAGGCAGCTGTACCCACTAGGAAGAAGTACAGAACTAACACAAAAAATAAGCCACCCTGATGGAATCACAAAATCAATCAGATGTATAACAGAAGGAAGAAAATCAGGGCAAAAATTAGGAGGTGCAGCATCCAGGAGGATAAAAGCACTCTCATCAAATTAAACAAACAACTCAGAGGAAAAATAAAGTCTACCAAAGCCAAATTTGAGGTAAGCTTGGCCTCCCAGGACAAGAACAATGACAAAGCATTCTTTAACTATGTCCACAACCTCAAAGGCAATACACAATTGTATGCAGAGCTCATTGTAAATGGAGCCACCTATACTGAGCCAGAAGATATAGCAAACCTCCTGGATGATAAATTCAGCTCCAACTTTAGTCCTCTCTCCCCCTCAACCTTCCCTCATGAAATATTATCAAATATAACTCTCCCTACTTTCACTAGGGAACAGGTCCTTAATGATCTCTCTAAGACCAAGAACCCTGCATCAATGGGCCCAGATAATATTCCATGATGCCTTCTCAATAGCATGAAACATGACAAATCAGGGCCTCTGGAATTGCTATTTAATTGTAGCCTCCAAACAGGCTTCTGCACAAAGGAGGGCCATCTACAGACACTGAAAACTACAGACCTATAAGTCTCACTAGTCTTATGTAAAGCGATGGAAAGAATTATCATGGAGATGATCAGTAAATATGTAGTAAACCTCCAGGCACTGGACCCACTCCAGTTTGGTTTTGTCAAGGGCAGATCATGCCTACTCAACCTGGTGGACTTCTTTGAGAAGGTCAGCAAAGCAATGGATGAGGGCAAAATCATTCACACTGCCTACCTTGACCTGGCCAAGGCATTTGACACAATTCCCTACTTGGGCATTGTTGACAAACTCAAGAGGTTAGCTACAAACCCATATGTCACCCAGTGGATAGCCAACTGGCTCACAGACAGGACCCAGGAAGTTAGAATTGGGGAGTCCACCTCTACAAAGAGGCCAGTCACAAGTGGAGTTACTCAGGGATCAGTCCTTGGACCACTCCTTTTTGGCATTTACTTCTCAGAAGTCATGGCCAATGTCAGTGGTCTCTGGCTGACTAAATTTGCAGATGATTGCAAATTAGGAGCTGTCATTGACTCTCACACTGACACAAATGTTCTCCAGGAGGGGCTGACACAGACAAACAACTGGTGTCAGAGCCATGGACTAAAACTAAATGCCAAGAAATGCATAGTAGTATCCTTTGGGAAGTCATCCATCCCTGGTAACTATCATATTGACAACACACCCCTTAGAGCTGACCCAGTAGTCAAGGACTTAGGGACACACATAGATAGTAATCTAGCCTTTGATCATCACGTGTCTACAGTGGTGAGGAAATCATTCTATGTTTCACAACTTATAAACAAAGGTATGGCATCTAAGTCCAAGGAAGTCATTGTTCAACTGTATTCAGCATTCATCAGACCTACCATTGAGTATAATGCCCCCTTTGGTATGTACCTAACAGGCATATCCAACAACTGGAATGTCCACAGAGGTTTCTCACTAAAAGAATACAGTGAGTAAGTAATATGTCCTGTGCAGACTACATCAAGGCCCTATCCCTGTATTCTGTCTCCTACAGGCTTTTGAGGGAAGATCTATGCCTGGCATACAGGGCATTGTCAGACCGCACTCTGATGGACCTCCTGTATATCCACAAAACAAACAGTACCAGAATTACCCGTTCTAAAGACTTAAACCTTGCCTGTAATATAAATAAATAGGACCTGCTGGAGAGATAGGTATGCATCCCAGAGACTACCCCATCTATGGAACAGGCTCCCCATCCATGTGAAGCAGAGTTCCTCCCTAACCCAATTCAAGTGCAATTTAGACAACTGGATGGGAAAACAGAAATTCAAAACTAGTTTGGCACCTACGTCTCTAATGCAAAAAGGTAACCTATGAATGGTATATCTCTCAGGTCCATGCTTATCAAGGATATCAGAACTTGTCAGTTATTTGGGAGCATGGCGAGGCTTAAAAAGGCCCTTGTGGTCATTAGCCTAGTAAACACCTATGAACTGGTACTTATACCTTTGACTTATATTGGTCTTAGAAAATTACACAGTTGTAATGATCTTGTGGGGGTTGTGAATTCTGAAACTGCAATGTGTATTACTACTTTTTAATTTTGCTATTTAATGATTTTCCAGTACAAATGTACAGTGCTAAACTGAGGGCATGCAGTGACCATCACTACTTTTGAGAGCTATGACTGTGTGAATCTTTAATGCCTAAGGCCTGCTACTTAATAATGGACACATATAGGTCAAATAAGTCTCTGCTGTCACATGTTAAGGTCATTGTTGTACAAATCTCCCACCTTTTATTTGCTTACAATACCAAGTAACAACATGCAAGGATATGCCAGTCATTCACATTATTACACAATACATTCCAGGTTCAACACTTAACTTGTAAATCCAGCAGTTGCAACAGTTTTAGTTCAGGGCTGACTCTGATGCAAGCAGTACACAGACAATACATGGGGAGGTAAAGGTTGTGACAGTTGCCTGGCATCAAAGTTACTATATGTATGTGCGTAGGAGGAAGGTTTTATGCCCTTAAGTGGCAAGTGAGTGTGCTATGCATTGTCTTTTAGCCAATGTGAGGACACATTGAGCACACTTATGTCTGCCTACATGCACAGCAGCTGCTGGTTCCCTTTCTGACTCGTCACCAGCATGTGGCTGTGCTGACCTTGCCATTGGTGATGGGATGTGTGCCCCTTCCCCTTGTTGAGCCTGTTGAAGCTGTTTTCTCAGGATGATGTTGTGTAGTATGGCACATACAGTGAATATTTCTGTACATGTACATGGATGGTATTGCAGGGCTCCCCAGATGTATGTAGGCACCAGAACCATGACTTCAGCAGCCCAAACACATGCTCTGGGATATTTCCGGTTTGAGCCTGTGCCTCATTATGGCATTCTTCAGTGGGTGTGTGTGAATTTCTGATGGGTGTCATCAGTTACAATTCTAGTGCATAACCTGCATGCCCCAGTAAATGACCCTGTGGGATCCCCCATAGTGAACATCTGATACATTTGGGAGGTGTGCCAGATATGAGAGTCGTGGTAACTGCCTGCATTGCCAGTACATACATTCAAGATGATTCCCTTGGCATTATATATATGACCTGGCAGTTAATAGAGTGAAAGCCCTTTCTATAAATGCAGAGCCTTGCCTGTTCCCCAGGTGGTGCCTTAATTTCTACATGTGTGCAAACTATGGCACCCAGTACTTCAGGGTAGTGTGCTACGGGGTAGAACTCCTGCATATTTCTAGCCCTATCCTCAGGAGTATGGGGAAAATATATGTGGTCACTAGCATATTGGAGCATAGCATTCAAGAACTGATGGAGGATCCTGGATGCTGATGCCTGTGACACCCACAGCATGTCCCGTGTTGGTCTCTGAAAGGTACCTATAGCTAAAATCCTAAGTGCTACACATTCCTTGTAATCCACTGGGATGTGTTCCCCTCGGTTTGCCCTGGCTCTGAGTTGAGGATGAGAGGTTGAAGAGTTCCTGTAGTGTGTCGCTACAATTTCCACTTCACATAGATTGTGATAAGTTACCTGGGGGTCAGAAAACTCTTCTTCTTGGCCTTGGACTGTTAGCAGCAGCAGCAGCACAGACTTAAACCTGCTGCACATACACATGAATTAAAGCAAAAGCAACCCCTAAAATTGTTTCTGTGTAGACTCCTTTCTATGGCTGTATTCCAATAGGTTATGGAATTCACAGGAAAAACCAGCACTGCATCTACATTTGCTATATAGCTTGTTGAATAGCTCCTCCATCTTGGATTAACTGATTAGCATACAATTCAGATGCTTATGCTGTAATTTGCATGCCACTGTGTTTACCTTGTTTGCACAGCTGTGCACAGCTCTACACACTGTGAAGAGCCACTTACTGAATCCAAAACACTGATCTATCATGTGTGTGTTAGGGTTGTCACCTTTTCAAATGCCCAAAGTGGGACATTTTTGGTACAAACATCAGATTTTGCAGGCTGAAACATACCCACAGCCGGTACACAGGACATAACTTCACTTTTTTGCCTAAATAAAAGCTTATTCTTTAGCATTTTATTTGCTTATTCTGTTTCTTATAACATGTAGGTGCTTCAGTTACAGAATAACTGTTTTATGTAACTATTACATATAATATAGGAAATAATTTTGCCCTAAAATCTCAGGACATTTGAGATTTTTACAACGCAGGACACAACTGCCCAAATAGGGACTGTCCCTCGCAAAGTGGGACAGGTGGTAACCCTAGTGTGTGTGTCTGTCATGCTGTGATGCACACACAGTTTTAACAGACCATGTAGGCTTTATTGAATCTGGCTGAAACACTTTTTGTATGAACTTAATCATCTAAGTGGTTGTCAACAATGAGTGTGTTATGCCACATTGTCCAGCATTCACCATTCAGGACTGGCCTTTCATCATCTTTTGAAGGAGGACATACACTCCTGCAATTATTTATTCAGTTGTCACAAGTTCTGCTTGCCGAACTTTAGTCTCCATTGTCTGTTCACGATACTTTTTGTTGAAATAAAAAGCAATCATTCTATCCTTTTTAATCATATTTAGCTCAAATATAAAGTCACCTTGAAAATTCTACAGCTAAAAAATTATAACATTATGGAGAACTAAGAAAGCAAACAAGCTGTAGTGAGCTTGAAAATAATAGTCAGTTTTAAGAGTAATTTAACATATAATTTTAAAAACAAAAATGGCAACTATTTTCACCAAGACTGAAATCCTTCTGAGTAAACAAATTAATGGCATATAACTTTATTCTACAAAATCAAGCCTATGTGAATTGATATAACCAATTTTCTTGTTATGCTTCATTAATGTATAACAATGATAAATGCAGAGATTATCTGATGGAGTTTAAAATGGAACTCTCCGATTATATAATTAAAATTATCGTAACATACAAGCAACATAGGCAAAAAAGTGCAGACAATACAAAAGTTGAACACAAATAACATACATCAGGTAGAGTCTTAAA